>NC_053451.1:70889277-71091777 GCF_015227805.2 Hirundo rustica | reverse complement strand
TACATTTCTGAATGAATATTTGGCAGGAAGAACACGAGAAGGGCTTTATTCTGGTTTCTAGTATTGTTTTTGTCACTTCTGCTATCCTGTAAGCTGGCATGAGAAAGTCAACACATGCCTTTTTTTTACTTTATTTTGCTGTGGATCTATCAAAGGCTAAGGCTACCTTAGGTAGCCACAACTATAAAAGAAATTTCTGTTTCTAGCTTCCAGATCTGTATTTAAGAGTGAGAAATCAGAATGGCCTTAGCTTAGCATAGTGGCATTTAGTACTCTGGAACCTGACAACAGAGATTACAGATGCTTCAAAGACCCCTCCGCTACTGGCAATAAGGAGGATGGGGCAGGACAAGAAGATGGGAGGAGACACAGCCGGGACAACTGACCCCAAGTGACCAAAGGGTTACCTCAGGCCATACAGTGTTATGGCCAGCAATGAATTCTGCAAAGCTGAAAAGAAGAAAGAGGTAGGGAGAGGATGTTTGGAATAATGGTGTTGGTTTTCCCAAATAACCATTTCACGATGGAGCCCTGCTTTCCTGGGGATGTCTGAACACTTGCCTATCCATGGGAAGTAGTGTATTAATTCCTTGTTTTCCTTGCCTGTGTAGACAGTTTTTGCTTTTGCTATTAAAATTCTTTGTCTCAACTGACAATTTTTCTACTTTTCTCTCCCAATTCTCCTCTCCGTCTCACCAGGGATACAAGCCAGAGGCAGGGGCTTAGTGGGGCATAATTAGAGGTGGGGCTTAAATCACAACATCTTCTGAGTAAGGACCAAACAAGATGTAGATTACAATTTAGCACTGACTACAGATTCATTAGTAAAACAAAGAATGGATTTTGAAGAACAATTATTCTCTGGGGGAAAAACAAACAAACAAACAACAACAAAAGAACAGAAAATTAGCTTGCTGCTTTATCCAAAACTCCTTCATTTTTTATCTTTCTCTCACAGGAGCCAACAGCAAGATGAGTGTATCATATGTCCTGGAATACATTCCCAGCTTTTTTATTTTATTTTACTCCAATATTTTCTGAGACAGAATTGGTTTCCAGGTATTACAGCCCTGGGTTGATATTTAGCTTATTAAATTATCTGATCAGTTGCAAAACTCAGCAGACATAGCATTTTGTAGCTAAGATTTCTATACCTTTCCAAAGATTTGCTAGTCCTTATGGTGGTTAATTGTACATTCAGATCTTCATAGAGATTATGAGAATTGGAGCATGTTTGCAAGAAGGAATTTTGTGGTAATGTTTCTACCATGGAAGAAAAAATAAAAGAAAGAAGTGAAAAAAATTGGGAAAAGTTCTCTTTCCCTTCTCCTACTCCTAGAATAAAACCCCTAAAGAAATTATCAGCTCTTCACTTAATTTTTCATTAAAATATTTTCCAGTTGAGTACATATTTTCAAAAATGTTAAAATAATTTTAGAGAGATATGCCTGATATTTTTAGATTTTTTTTCCTGGTGTTTTTGCAAATGGTATGGTTACATCCCTTCACAGTGATTATTTGATATGTAATATTTAATGTGGCTTTTACTTATTTTTATAACTGACTTTTTTCTTTTCTTTTTGTCATTCATTCTATCCCAGGTATTTCTGATAAAAGATGAGGTTTTTAGTAAAATTTGAGTGATATTTCTGTGTATAATATATCTCTTGAATTGAACAGCATTATGTAGACCTCAGCCTTCTTCTCTAACTCTTTCTCCTTCATCTCTTTACATGTATTCTTGAATCTTCTTCTGTATCTCCTTCTTATGTAAAGTTTATTATGCTGTGTTTTATATGCATCTCATTTTTAATATATCCATATTTTACAATAAGTAAAAGCTTTTAACAGGGCTTTAGAATATGGAAAAATACTAAGCCTTTTTTTTCCTCTCTTTAAAATTGTTTAGTCATTTAAAGAATTGCTTCTAACTGGTGAAATACAAAGAATAATTTATCTCACTTCAGACCACCAAGCAATTAAATTTATTTAAGCAGAGAGGTAGGCAAAAGAGCAGTAACAAATCTCTTTTTATCTGTTAATGCACTTGTTTATATACGATGTTGCAACTGCGTTCTTAGCTGTATGAAGTCAGGCAGGGTCTCCTTCCTTTGGTTTTGGATGAGACAAAGCCAGAGACTTTCGATCAGGGACCCAAGTGCATCCTCCTGTCCCGCGCTGGCAGGGTGCAGGATAGTGACCTTGGATCCAGCTGCTGCAAAGCAGCAGGGCAAGAAAGGGCTGGGAGAAGTTCAGCTGAACTCCAGCTTGTTTGGATTCTGATTTTAAGCTCAAGTACTTTCCCTGGGTCCTTATTTTTTTACAAATTACCTTCAGATTGTGCTGAAAGGCAATTACAAACTGCGAAAATTCCCTTGGGATTTGGTACAAGCAGTAAAATTATTCTTAATAAAGGATTCCAGTACTTTGTTTTCCACTCTCATTTCTAATTTAACTCAACTTGTTGTGCACAAACACCTCAGTATAGTTTGACTGTGCCTGTAACTTGGTCTTCAATGTCTATTCCAATAAATAAATAAAAATCTCACCAAAACAATGTTGAACCCAAATTTAAGCAATGGTAACCCTGGGTCACAGCCAAAAAGATGTACTGTGCAGAGATTTGGGCAGCCATATTCCAGCTATATTTAAATTAAGATTCAAATTGTCAGTCTAGCCTTAGATTTCAGAAATAAGTAGTTTTCATACCCTTTTATTTATGACGTGTCTTAACATTATTTTGTTCACTTTTAACAACTGCTTTGAAGAAGATGTCTCAAATATCAATCAGATGAGATAGATATTAATGATAATCTTTTTATTAAACAAACAGAAAGAAGAACAAAAGGACAAAAGAAAGGTGAGAGCCTATAAAGAGGTTTCTGTAAACAGTCTGAAAAATTATTTATTTCTTTGATTTTTCAGTGTTCATCTGTTACATTTCATTAGGTAAATTTCTCTTATTTGGAAACTGTTTTCTAAAGAAAATTGAGAAACTTCAGGGGTTTTATGCAAGCCAATTTTTAACAATGAGGACTGAGTTCACTTACTTGATGGAACCATTTATACAATTTTCTCATTCCTTGAATTGAAAGTACATTAGAAAGTAATGTAAGAGGAAAAAAATAAACTGTCAGCTTCACTTTGATACTAGCCTTCATAACCCTTTTTTATCTAAGGCACTATTGAAATTCTACCTTACACAAAATTGACAATCTGTTATTGCAGCCTTTCAAGGCACCAACTTTGCACAAATAATTTCAATACTCTGACAGATAAGCTTGCATTCCTATTAAGACTGAGTTGCAGCAAGCTGTTTCACAATAATGAAAACTGCACACAACAAACTATTTTTATATTTCAATGTGCCTTAATTGTCATTTCCCCATTTGACTTTCTTTCCATAGAGAGACTGGGAAGCACTGAAGAGGCTAAAGCTGATGACAAAGAAAATACTGAGAACAAAATACACTGTAACTGCAAAATTTCCATTGGAGTCTTGCTTCTTCTAACAAAAGGGGAACAAAGCGCCACAGTATTACAGAATTATTTGATAGCTGTCACAGAAGTGATGTTCTTTTATTAGGAACAGATTCAGACTAAAGCAAAGCTCAGTGATGTTGGAAACAAAACAAAACAAAACAAAACAAAACAAACAAAACAAAACAAAACAAAACAAAAAGGAAATGTATAGAAGATCTTAAAAAGATCAAATGGTGCAATTATGGTAGCATGCTTTTCATTTTTCCCTCTATTTCCAGCACATGCGTCTAAACCAAATAGAATAATTGATTTAAAATATTTGTTTTCTTTAGTGATATTCCTAACAATTATCTTTCTTAAGCTCATTATGGTACATTGATATGCAATTATACTAATTTCATAACATGACTTAGATTATTTTATTATTTTTTCAACATCATTTGTGTTCAATAATGGTGTTTGGTTTTTTTCTCCAGATATTTGTCGTTTACTTTCTCTTCCTCAGGGTAAAGCTGGTCATTGTTTTCAGGTGCAAAGGAAAATTTCCTAATTAGAGTCAATTACTAATCCATTCCACTGCTTTCATTTAAACTACCTCAGGAAATAGGTGGGATCTTCACATGAATTCTGAGATCAAAACATGGCATTCTGCTCTTGAAACAATAGTATCTTAGAGTTGCTCTTAACTAAGCAGCGCACCTCCAAGCACCAGCAACTCCCTGGCAAAAATAAATAGCGTAAGTCTGTCTTTTTGTTTCCCATGGCAACTACATTTTCTCAGAAATCTACCAGTGCTTTTATGAGACAAAATATATATAGAAATATGCGGTTAGTGCATTTTATATTATAAGCATAGTTATATGGACTACTCCAAAGTCCATATTTTGCTTTTATCTTCAAGGTGCAAGAATAAATAAATTCACACGTTTAGTGGGAACCAAGGAATTGGATTTTCTCCTTATATCTTAATGAATCAATAAGGCTGCAGAAGCTATTTTGTAGAACAGTAACTCATAAAATATTTTGAAAGCAGAAAGAATTTTTCTGCAGCTTTCTGACGACAGTATAGAATGAAGCTATTTTTTTCATTCCCAAAGAACTCCTTTACAAAGCAAAACAATTCAAAATAATTTTTTCATAGTTCAACTTTAGACTTAATTGTTACCCATAAAGAAATACAAGATATTATTTCTTTGACCAGGGGGGAAGAGGAAAAAAAAAAAAAAAAAAAGAAAAGAAGTTGGGGGGAGGTATATGCAAAATCTGGGTTTAAAATAACACTGAAGAGGAGGAGTTACTGTCATGGTATACCATACCTATGAATTTAATTAAGGCAAGGTACAAGACTTAGTTTTAAGCAGCAACTGGAACTACTTACTTTCCAAGAAAGACAGGCTCCTGCAACAGAAAAGGCCAGGGGAATTAACCAAGATTTGAAGGACAGGACCTGGGAGTCGGGATGAATGTCAGCTTGAATATGGGTGTTGTGGGTTAGCCCCAGCAGGCAGATAAGCAAGACAAGCTTCTTCCCTGTAAGAGTCTGTCTGAAGTTCCTCTCATTTGCCTCACGATTGTCATAAGGACCCCGAGGACCCCACTGCAGTTCTGGCCTGCTCGAGGTGGATGTTTGCCAATCATCCACAGGTGCATTTTCCTGTGTCACCATGCCACGGTACACGGGCTTTGAGCAGTGTAATGGCAGTTCTGCACCTGAAGATTACACCTGCTTCACAGTCCTGCTTCACAACAATAGCCTATGAATTTCCCCACCTCTTGGCCAAGGGAACTTTCTGGGGTAACTTTGGTGGTCCCCCACAGGAAATCCTTCATCTGCTTTGCAACCACTGTGACAGACAGAGATCAAAACCCCCTTCCAAGGACTGAGATTGAGACCCCTATATGAAGCCCCTCTCAAGGACTGAGACATGAGACCCCTACAACCCTAATTCAGGGGATGGGGACTGACTTAACTGAAGTGAGATGTTTGCCTGGAGGCGTGATCGTTGGACCAAGAAGACAATGGCTCTCACTTACTGCTAAGAACATGGACTACCTGTTCCCCCTCGGTGGCTTCAGTAGATTTACCTATTCCCCCCCTGTGATTGAGGACTATAATAAAAACCCCTGAGTTAGCCAGAGATTTGGAGAGACTCTTCCCGACGTGACAGACGGACCCATCGACCGGACCACGAGGACTCCATCTCCACGTTTGGTAGCTATATCCCCCCTTTTCTCTCTCTCTCTCTCTCTCTCTCTTTCTCTTTCTCTCTCTCTCTCTCTCTCTCTCTCTCTCTCTATCACTCTTAATCCCTCTATTGCATTTGCTATGGTCAATCAATAAAAGGTGCATTTGTTTTAGTGCTGAAATCCCCTCTGTGTTGTGTTTTGCACTCAGATCAGTAAACAAACCATCACGACCCCCGCTTGTAGGAGCGGATCATGACACTCCCCCACACAGTGGGAGAGGGGGAGAAAAAATCAGAAAGTAAGAAAACTTGTGGGTTGATGGAGTGCAATAGGTAAGGCAAAAGTCATGCACACAAAGAAAACTGTAGTGGATTCATTCACTACCTCCCATTATCAGGTGTCCATCCAGAAAAGCAGGACTTCAGCATGCATAATGTTTACTTGGGAAGTCAAACACCAGGAACATCCCCTTCCTTCTTCTTCCTCCAACCTTTTATTGCCGAGCATGACAACATATGATATGGAGTATCTCTTTTATCAGTGTGGGTCACCTGTCCTGACAGCATCCCTTCTTGTGCGCCCCCACTTCTTTGCTGGGGGAGTGAAGCTGGAAGCAAAAAAGCACTTGACTTTGGGTAAGCACTGTGTAACAATAACTAAAACATCCTTGCATTACCAATTGTGGTGATAAATCTAAAACATGACCCCATACACACTACTATGAAGAAAAATAACCCACCCTTGCCAAAGTCAGTACTATGAGCCAGCAATGTATCTTTGTGGCAAAGAGGGCTAAAGTTAAAACTGTTAAAAATCTACTTCAATCTCTAAATAAGCTTAGAAATCCTTTAGGATTTCTTCACATAAGCTTTTTAATGACAGCTAATGATAAGATAGAGCTCACTTTTTCTCAAGGACACAAGAGCCAACTAATGAAATCACTTGGCTTTGAGTAATTCCTTCCTGAACCTGCAGAGGCAAGAGGGACAGAAAAACAGTTGTCTTCCCTTCCTGCTTAATCTGAACTTTTGTGAAGCAAGATTTGTGTTCGTTGAGGTAGAAATTGTTTATTTTGCATAAATGCAATTTTAAAATGCAATTTTTATTCTCCCAGGGGATAAAGATAAAGGATAAGAAAAGGGGACCTTGACAGCACCACACTGATGAGGATATTTTTCATGTAGTCAAAATGATTATTTAAGTCTGTTAATTCCTACAGAAACTGCTCATTTGTTTTGTATGTTTGTAGAGCATCCTTAACTAGCGAAGACATCTGCAGAGAGCCAGGAAAGCACTCAATTCAAGAGTAAGAATTTTATATGAGCCCAGAAGCAGGATCTGGAAAACATGCCACATTGTTGCCCTGGTATGCAGATGGTATAAAAATTAAGAAAATGCTTTTAGTTGATTAAAACTAGGTTGAGGAATCAAAGCTATGATAGAACACTGTTTCTAAAAATCTCTAAGGTAAAAAAAGTGGTGCGTGTATGAACTTGGTAATTTCTGGGCAGCATTGAGGGCACTCAGACAGTAGTGTCAACAGTACCAGATAAAAATGTCTTAGCAACAATGTTGGAAACTCCAGATTTGGGTATGTTTGTAGATTGAGATCAATGAGGATGAAACAAGTAGGGGAAGAGAAGATAGATCCAAAGTAAGAAAAAAATTAAAATAAGAAAAAATAAGTCTTGAAATCAGGTAAAAAGCATAAGAGAGCATGATCTTGCAAAGGGAGGAGTGAATATCTATGGCCAGTAATAAAATTTGTCTTCAGAGACAAGCCCAACAAAACGCTGGGGGAGTCCCCCTCAACAGTTTATGAGGCTCTCCATCATTTCTGTATGTAAAAGACTAGACTTGAGAGGGTATAGTGAAGAAGAATTTGTTTTCATCCTAATAGTGAGTGGTTTGATGAGGAAAGGCTTACAAAACTGTAGTTTTATAGTACCTTCTGCCTCATATAACCCTCATTTGTTATTCATTTCTTGTATTTTGAACTTGTTTTTCAGTGGTGCATGTCAAGTTCTAAAATAAATTTAATCTTTCAATCAATGATAGGGCAATTTGATGGATTGATTGTTGTCTTGGAACATACAAGAAGGTAGTTTAAATATCTTCTTTTTGGAGAGACCCCTAGAAAGATGAATCTAACAAGTTAATCAAACCCAAAAGTATAATTTCCTTTAAAAAAAAAAAAAAGAAGAGTCTTTGTATTTTCTTTCTAATTTCAGAAACTCCAATAGCAGAATTCTGAGTAAATTATCCCTCCAAAGTGCATTGAGTATTCCCACATGAACACAACATTTGTATTTGCTCACAGAGTGCACTTTGTGCCAGAGCTGTCTCTATCGTATCTAACAGCACTGTGATAACCAAGGTTGGACTCGCTTCAGACTCAGCAATATCTATCACATTCTGCTTGACTTTAGAGCTTTTTGGATGTCTCAGTTTCTATGGTGAATCTGGGCATAAAAGCACAGCAATTGTGTATTAGAAAGCCAAAATTAGATTATGTGATATAAATCTTTCTTTCTCAGTGCTAACTTCATTTCCAGACAGTGGAGTACTGGGAAAATTGGGGTGACTCATTGCATTTAAGTGCCAGTGTTAAGCAGGAGGAAAGCCAAGTTGAAGCCTATATCACTTTAGAGAAACTCAAGACTTGACATATGAGAAGCCTGCCCTTGTAGTCTTTATTGAAGGGGAGTCAGAAATAACATGTTTTCTAGCACATTTGCTATGATTTATGGAGTATCTTAAACTTCAGGTCAATTATTCAGGTTCAAGAATATCTTTGTCATAGCTTTATCCCCTGGGGTAAAATCTTGATCTATCTGTGTAGGAGAGCAAAAATCTTTTCCAAGTTGCCTCCCCAGATAAGTATACAAGCAAGTGCAGCTGGTCCCCAGCCGTCAGGTAAGAGAGAAGGCTGCATAGTGTTTGTGTTGCACATCATGTGATACTAGGTGTTTTACATAGGGAGAAACATTGTCTTTAGCTTTCTCACCAGTAATCTCATTCGGACCTGCTCTCCAATAGTGTAAAAATATTTCAAGTTTCTTTTTCTATAACATAATTTGTTCTTTATTGATTAGATTAATTTTTACTTTCATAAAATTCTATCAGGATCTCTGTAGTTTAGTGTACACATCCCCAAGATATTTGGATTTTTAAACAATTCCTAGCCCATAGTTCCACTCAGAGACAACAAAGAGGGAAGAGACAAGTACATGTACATTTATGGCGTATTACTGTGCTTATATTTAATTTCATAACAACCAAATACTGTAATCTGCTTGGTGGGTTACTGTCTTCATGGATATAACAGATCTCTGCTTTATCTGTATATACCATGGATACATTTTTTCCCTTATTGTTCAGAAGAACTTAGTTTTAATTCAAAGTGGATTTTGAATTTAGAGATTTTGCAGAAGTTGTAAGAATATAGTAAAGAGCACTTTGTGGGCTATAATGTCCACAAACTATGTATTCATTAAATATTCTTGAGAGAAATATTTCAATACATCAGTACAAGTCCTGCAAGCAGTATTAAAGTAGCTTGCCTGCAAAGTTAAGGTACATTAAAATATCGAAACACAGCTCTTCAACTTTTATTTCCTATACATGTTCCAAGGTTTTTGTTTTGGTTTGGTTTTCTTCGTGTTTTTGTTTTTGTTTTTGTGGGGTTTTTTTGTTTGTTTGTTTGGTTTGTTGTTTTTTTTTTTTTTTTGTGTGTGTGTGTGTGTGTGTGTGTGTGTGTGTGTGTGTGTTTTTACTTCGTAACATGTATCAGGTTTAATAATTCTTATAATTTAGAGGGGTTTTTCTTACCTGTATTTACTAGAATTCCCACACAAAATATATCTAATTGGTTATGGTAACTGATTTTTTTTCTACTATACATTTACTTTGGAATATATGGAAAAGTTTATAGCAATATATTTATAAATAATGGAAACTCCCATTGTCTTCTAATTACCAGCTGCAAATATAAACTTATTGTTGATAGACTTACTCTGCCAACATCAGCTAAAATACTACCCCCAGAAAAAATTCCTTATATGTTTTGATTTCCTTATATGTGTTTTGATTTCCTTATATGTGTTTTCACTTGGACAACAATTTCAACAACACTGAAATAAACAGTACCTTTACCCTTGACCTCAAGGGTCTAATTACAAAAGACAACATATTAATTTAAATGCAAATTTGATTAAATCTGAGTTTTGTTTTCTGAGTTCAAGTTTGTTGATGATCTCTGGAAGATTGCTATTTTATTCAGTAACCAGGTTTAAATATTAAACATTGAGTGTTATGGCAATATACAAACTGAAGTTCATAGAAAGGAAAGTAGAATTATAACATGGTAATTTCTAATGATGAGACCAGAATAATGAGATAATTAAAGATTTCTCTCGTCATTAAAGATAAACTCAACAGAAATATTTTGTTATGGGGCTGCAATGGAAATTGGAAATGCTGTAGATAAAAATTCAAAAATAATCTAAGAAATTAACTAAAAATCACCTAAGTTCAGTAACAAATCAACAATCTTACGAATTATAACTACTGAGAATAAGGAGTGGATTTTCTCTGTATAGCTAGATCTCACAACTCTAGGCATAACACATAAGCTCTGTGAGAGCCCCATTTGATTGTGGTATTGTTTAAAACGGATGGGAACAGATGAATCTCATTAATTTGAAGCATCTACCACCCTGGTGTGTAAAGCTATAAAGAAGACCTGGTTACAAAGAGAAAACTACTGAATGGGAGAAAACACCTGCCAGCCTGAGAACTAGGTCTGGGAACCAGAAACACCCTTGCAAAGTGCAGCTGGCCTCTTTGAAGGACAGCTGAGTACCTGGAAACCAGAAACATCCTAAGAAACCAACAGGTGCTAAAACATAGAACTGTAATGACAACCCATCATCTGAAAAAGTGAAAAATAGTCTGGAAAAATAATAAAAAAAAACCAGTCTGGGGAAATAAACTTTTCTTTGAAAGAACAAAAAACTTCATCATCTCTTGTCTGCTATAAGTGAAAAATAGAAATTAATTTAATCCTTTGGCTGCTCAAACTGGTATTGTTCTAAGTCCACTTATGTCTCCTTCATATAAAAAGGACTTACTTTTTTATTCAAAATTCTGTCTCTGGGCATTTCCCATGTTGCACATACTTTTCCTCACTTTATGTATGCATGTTATTCAGGTCTAGCACTCAGCTGACTTTGGAGTCCCTGCAGTGCCTTGACCCCAAGGATGCTGCTGGCATCTTCTCTGCCTTGACATAATGTTGAAAATATTATATTCTAGAAGGGTATCATCATCCAAAAAAGAACACTAGTTCAGAAGACATAGGAAAAAACCCACTATATTGTCTTAGAAAATAAGAATAGCAAGTCATTCATTTAGAATGTGCTTGAACATCTTGAATGGCTGTTAATGCCTAAGAACAGGCAAATAAATCCTGTCTTCAAAGAGGAAAGAATTCAGCTCTTTATTCACAGGTGCCTAAATTTGTTGTAAATATGCATCTGTACATGAGATGCATGTTCAGGGTCCATTTCTAGTTAATGAAATAATGAAATTTAATATAGTTACCTCAATATAGGCTTCTAATAGTACATGTGATGACTGAATGTGATCTGATTGTTCTCTCCCAGTTCCCACTCCAAAACCTTGGCCTCTTCTCCCAGGAAATTAGTGACAGGACAAGAAGAAATCCTCAAGCTGCAGCAGAGGAGGCTCAGGTTGGACACCAAAAAGAATTTCTTTAGTGAAGGGGTGGTTAAGCATTGGAATGGGGTGTCTAGGGTGGTGGTAGAATTACCATCCTTGGAGGTGTTCAAGAAGCAGCAGCACACAACACAGTGTTTCAGTTTAGAGGTTTTCTTGAACAGCATTCACATTGACAGCAAAATAACCCAGGGTTTTTTTAGATGATATAAGAGTCTGATATGCATGTAAGCAATCAAATTTAACTACCTCTAACTGGAACAGAAGCTCAGGTAAGATGTTCCCACATAAATCCTGATACAGTCGTTTGGATCGCATGCAATTGTCTGACATGAAAGGTACTCTTCAGGCTAACAGTACATAAGGAATCACTGCCTAACAAACTCAACATCTTGGAGAGAGCCAAGAAATTTTTATAATTTTCCATGGGTATGAGAACATCTGTATTCACATCATATAAACTTTAGTCACGACACACTGTTGTTTACTCCATAAACCTTCATTTAAGTGAGAAGATTTGTGAAAAAACTTTCCCTTGGAGGCAGGAGATCTCATAATCTCATAATCAAGAGATCTCTCAGGAGATCTCATAATTTTTCTTAAATCTTTGTAGGTATCTGCTGTTGTTTATTTGGAGTGTTGCAATATTGAATTATTTGAAACATTAGTAAAATTTGGTGGAACAGTTGCTGTGTTACAGTTATTATTTTATTGCTGATTATGTTCTCATAACTAGTTGTACATGATATATTCATTGTCACACTGTAAGTGGTGGAATATGACTGCACTTTGTCCCAGGAACATAAAATAAAAAGAAAAAGAAGAAAAATAAACAACCATTGTTTACTGTGTAATCTCCAGGAAAAATATATTTATGCAGTTGTTTTATGATTTTTACCATTTCACTCAGGTGCCTTTAAAAAAGAAAGGCAATTAATATAATTACATTGTGCATTGAGAAGTCCTTACTGAGAATTCATGTGAGAAATAATTCACCCTGCTATTACCCCTTGCATTGTTTTTATTCATGAATGCTGTACAGTAAAATGCAGATTGTTAGCTAAAATTCTCATCAAACCTAAAAAATTAAATTATCCATATGATTTTTTCCTCTCTTTACCTTGCCTTTCCTTGCCATTCCTGTCCCTACCAAGAGCCAGTGGAAATAAAAACAAAATAATGTAAGATTTTGTCAGGATTGCATCTACCAGATTTTATAACAGATAACTGAAACCAATGGGAAGCAATGAAACATTTGAAGGTATTAAAAGCAATAGGTTTTCAAATGTTTGCATGACATCTAAGCTTCCCTAAGTTTAATATATATTTATTCAGTAATAGACATAATTTTAATAACAAGAAAGTACCAAAGAATGTCTCTGGACACAACTTTAATAAAGGTAATATTTTATAGAAGCCTCTTTACACATATTACCATCTCAGACATTATACATTGAAAAATAATGCATGATTTCTTCTAAATGCATCTACAGAGTCCAGGTAAATGATATTTTGTCTAAGCCAAATAGAAAATATCAATTTTCAGAACAAAATAGGAAATGGAATGATGATGATGATGTCATATCTTTACTGACTGAATACACTATTTAGAAAAAATATTGTGTATGTATTTTGTGCCACTGTCATAAATGCCACATATGCCATATACAGTTTTAATTCTCCAGTAACGCAATCAAAAACTCTCAAAACACGTAATGAAAACTATGAATTAAATAAATGGCTGCTGTATTTAAAAATTTCTATTTATTGAGAGGAAAGGGGTAGCTTAGAAAAGCTACCTGAAAGTATAGAAGGAAACATTAGCTTAGCTTTTGTTCCCACACTTTATGTATATGCCTAGATTCATATGCAGTTATCTTTATTAGTAAGTTATGTCCATAGTGTCAGTAAAGTTCAGAGACCTTGTACATTTTTTTTTTTTTTAAATATAAAATGAAGTGGCTAGATTAGGATGGACTGAAATAAGTCAACTCCAAAGCAGACAGTCTTCTTCTCAGTGAAAACAATCAGGAAATTGCAATTTCAAAATTAACAGAATTTGATACAAAATCTTCTGAAACCTTTTATAGTATTTCTTTCGGGAAAAAATACATTGTAGAAATATTTCTAAGTGAATGATTTGACTAGGTGATCCTTGTGGGTCCCTTCTAACTCAGTTTATTCTGTGATTCTGTGATTTCTTTATGGTCTGCAATACTATTTCTTTTTTTTCTTCTGAAATTTTTCATAACGGCAAGACTCTGCTAACAAGGAAAAAAAAAAAAAGTCTATCGACTTTCACTCTTTCTAAGTAAGTCTTAAATAGGTTGTTAGCTTAGTATTATATCAACAGGCTTTACATGTCTACTGTGGATGACATGCATTTCATATGAATGACAATGAGAGCATTCCTGAGGATTATCTCCTCGTTATGAAAGGGTGATGACAAGATACCTTTGTGCATATACCCCCAAGTTCATGACTGCAACATCAAACGTAAACATGTAACAAACTGCTAGAAAAATCCTAGCCTCTGGGTACCTTCTGTAGGGTGAGTGACCCAGCAGACAGATTAGAAACTCATGTACACTTACTACAGTTATAGACTTTCAAAATTGTACTCATTTCCTAATGCAATCACAAAATAGTATGAAAAAACAAAACAACAAAAAAGAAAGTATAGTGCGGTATTAAAGGAAACTCAAATGAAAGGAATGGTTAGACCTATGGCGAACTTTGAGCTTTACTGTTCATATTTGTTGATCATATTTTTTTCATTTCTTCCTCATAATTCTTCTGCATTCATAATAAACAAGAATTAGTAACAGCATCAGTGTTTACAATAGTAAATTGTTGTCAGTATTGGTATTTTATTGTAAAATATCACCAGTAGCAATAAACTGTAACAGTAATATCAGTGTTGTTTAAAGAATCAGAAGCATGGAGACTGGAAGGAACCTCTGAGGAGTCTCAACAGGTCCAACCTGTTCCTAAAAAACAGGTCAAAAGTAAATCAGGTCTGGCCTTATCCAACTGATCTCTGAATGTGTTGAAGAACAGAAATAACACAGTCTTGGCAAATCATTTCAGTGTTTCACTACAATGTTTTCTGGAAGAATCAGAAGAAAATATAACTCTACATACATATGCTAAAATTAATTTGGATGCTTCTGACAGTAATCTTTTGCAAAAAAAAGAGATATGGGCAGTTGGAATTTCACTAAGATAAATGAAAGGTGTTTATCAACTATTCTTTGTTCATTATTTCAAACTGAAGACCTCAAGGAATTTTTTCAATCAGGAAAAGTTACATTACAAAATTAAATGCTTAATGGTAATTTTGCTGTAAGTACTACAATATGGAAATATCATTTGATTAGATGAACATTTTCACTGGAACACCTGATTATTTTTTCTTGATAATAGTTTGATCTATTAATTTTAAAATAGTAGTTAATGATTTTTAGTTATCTTTCGTTATATTTATTTAGTTATATTTAGGTATCTTATTGCACTGTGAAATATAAATGTTTCTGTGAAACAACAACAACAACAACAACAACAAACCAAAAAACAAACAAGTGTAAAACGGGGCATTTTTGCAGTCAGAAAAAAGGACAAGACAAAATAAACAAGTTCAAGCTACAAACTTAAAAGAACCTTTACCATACTATTTTGCAATTACATTAATAGTATTTAATGCATTTTTACAACAAAATTTTTACATTTGATTAATACATTATTTGAACTATTTTTGCAGTCATCTTCACTGAGGCTGAATGACGTCAAAGAAGGTAACAATAATGATAGAGTAGCTCAGTGATTCAAAGCAGGATATTACCCTGTAATCTCAGTTTATTCATCATGCTGATAGTGATGTGCAAAGTACAGTATTATCTCTGTCATTTTCCTATGCCTATCACTTTCATATTCTATAAGACCAAGAAAACTAAATGTCTATCCTGTCATTATTGTTCCAATTTAAGACAAAAGTAAAGAAAAATATCTGCCCAGAAGAGAACAAATTATTATGCCACATAGCAGCATGAAATACTCTTCAGAATTTTACAAAGGATTTTATCAAATGTATGTTCTTCTTTCTTTTTTCCTCCTAAATTTTTGCCTTTATTTTCTGTTTAGAATGAAGTGATTACATAACCTATCTTTCACATCTGCCAAACAATTCATAATGAAACCTTCATAAATTATATAGTATTTTACACTTTTAAGAATCATTGTAGTATTTCAAACATGGGAAACCTGCATTGTTTTATCATAAACACAGCTGTACTAGGAAACCCATCACAAAAGCTAATATTGTGCCTTCAAGTTCCCAGTTGAAAAATCTCATAACTCAGATATCCATAGAGGAATTAACAGAATAACCAGCAAAATGCATGAGGTTCTCAAAAAACAAAGCAATATGAGGAAAAAAAAAAAAAAATTACTCCTCACAAGCATTCTGAATCAGTAAATTCCATTACTTGTGTGCATGTAAACACATAATCTTGAATGTTTTGTGATCTGTTCCATTGATTTACCTGGCTTTTGTGTAGAACAAATAAACTACAAGATAGTACAGCATAATATACTAGGAAATATAAAAAGGGGTTAGGTACAGATATTTAATACTTGGTACGCTATTTCTGCACACTACAATATGACTTTTTTTATACCAAAATCATAATCAACATGATGGTCAATCATCTAGCGCTACTTAAATGAAATCCTGACATATTTGAACTAAACTAACAAATAATGTTGTCTCTGACACAGAAAGCAGCAATAAATTTAGGATAAACTGTATGAGATTGCTGGTAACAATGAAATTACTGCATTAAACTAAATGAAAAAAATGAAACCCAAAAGGGTAATTGTGGTGGTTCTTTAGAGAGACCCAGACGACCATCAATGGCAAAAGGCACAGAGCCTGCTCTCTGTCCGGGGGGATATCACAGCTTTATTATGGGGTCCTGCCCCCACTGGCTGGAGCTCGTACTTAGCTCCTTTCCCATCCCTGCCAGACAGAGCGAGGCCCCGCCTGTCCCAAGGCTTTTTCCCCCAGGGGACAGGCCCAGAGGCAGGGACAAGCCACTGCCCAATCAGGGATAAGGTGGGAGTGGAACAGAGTTGGGTTACATTCCAGTGTGGGGGATGGGCACAGCCGAGCAGGGACAAACTGTGTGATAGTTTCCAAGGGGATACAGTAGAAAACATTACAAACCCCAATATAAAAATGGAACACAATATAAATCCAATTAATGCGCAACAACAGGTAAGCTGTATGTTGATAAAGTATGTATTTCATTAATTCCCAACACTGCAATTTAGAACATTTACAGTGATAACAGTGGAACTCTGAGCTTGACATCCTAAAGGCAAAAGAAATTAAAAAGTATTTGAAGCTTCACTTTGTTGCACAAATAAAATTGGTTTAGAGTCTATATAACTCATCCCATTGAAATTGCATAGAATAGAAAATATTTCCAAGATAATCTAATTAATAATTTTGTTTTAAGTATAACTCTTCATTTTGAATCGTGACAATTGTTTTTGGTGGGTAAATAAAAATTCCAAGAAAGAGTTAAACCTCCATCCAAAACAGTAGTTGTCAAGCATTAGTGTAACAGGTTAACTGCTGCTCTCATCTGTTTAGGGCATCTGGTCTGTTGTAGCGTATTAATTGGGTTTATATTGTGTTCCGTTTATATACTGGGGTTTGTAATGTTTTCTATTGTATCCCCTTGGAAACTGTATCACATGGTTTGTCCCTGCTCGGCTGCGCCCATCCCCCACACTGGAATGTAACCCAACTCTGTTCCACTCCCACCTTGTCCCTGATTGGGCAGTGGCTTGTCCCTGCGCCTAGGCCCGTTTCCCCTGGGTAAAAGCCCCAGGACGGGCAGGGCCTCACTCTCTCTGGCACTGGCGGGGATGGGGAAGGAGCTCCGGCTGGCGGGGGCAGGACCCCAGAATAAAGCCATGATATCCCCCCAGACAGAGGGCAGGCTCTGTGCCTTTTGCCATCGTCAGTCGTCTGGGTCTCTCTAAAGAACCACCACATCTGGTGCCTAATCGTGTGTCTCGAAGCTATAAGGGGCTCCCAGAAAGCTGGAAGAACCACAGGTGGAGCACGTGGCCGAGGATTTCACACAGGCATGTGAATCCTGAAATGCAGCCCACTCACGCAGAGAGACAGTCCCGTCAGGCTTGGCGTTCACTGTGGAATCTCTTGAAACACAGGATTCCACAGGCCAGGGCTGTAGCTTTTTCCTCTGGACTTAAAAAACCCGTCGGAGTGCTGCCAAGAAGCCCCCTGAACAGCAGGCTGCTCCCAGAGAAGGTGACCACATGTTTGTGAAAAGCCGACCCTGGGAACTGAGATTGGAAGCTTTTTTGCACCAAAAAGGGTCAGTCTCAGGCAAAAGGAATGATTGGGAAAGAAAGGAAAGAGTCGTCTCAACGCTGGATTTTTGGTAAGTATTATCACTTTGGGATCTAAGGGAAAATCTTTTTCAGGGGTGTTGTTCCTCAGGGAAAAGGGTTTTTTCCTTTGGAGGAAGGTTTTTGCTTTCAGAGTAAACCTTGAGGGTGCTTTAATAGCACATTTTGTTTTGGCTGTGTGGGGGGGCGTGAAAAAGGTAACTGTTCCCCCTTCCCCCCTTCGCCTTTTTTTTTTTTTTTTTCCTCTCCAGCGAGGTTTTTTTTTTTTTTTTTTCCTTTCGGTTTCCCAGTCACAGTTAAAGGGGACACAGAAACTTAAATCTGAGCCAAAAATGGGTGCTAGGCTGCCTGTGTCTCAAAAAAGAGTCTATTACCAAATTTTAAGTGCCTTGTATGATGGCGGGACCCATTGTTCAAAGAAACAGGTGAAAAAATTAATTTGCTGGTTGTTTTCTCAGTTTCCATATGTATCATTAGAGCAAATAAGCTTCCCAGAATTTTGGGAGGCTGTTGCGAATAAAATAGCTGAATCTGGCTCCTCTAATAGTACAGAAAATACAAATTTTGCTTTTTATCGCTTAAAAATTAAGCTTGCATTGCAAAAGCAAAATGAAAAGGGATAAAAAGGCAGTTCATTGTGGATTTTCCCCAGTTTGTACTTTTGCAGACAGTTCGGGTGCTCAAAAGCCCCATCTTAATGATCCCCAGGCTGGTCTCAGTTCTGTCGGGGGGTCACAAGATGGAGGGGGCTCCTTTATTCAAAATGGCCGAAGCCACGTGCTCTCGAGCCACGAGAAATCTCTCTCTTTGTCTCTCCCTCCTTCCCACAGTCCCTTTTGCAATGCCTTCCTCTCCGCAGACCCCTCCCTCCCTTCGGTGCTGCCCCTGGCACTGCTCTCTCCTCTGACTCTGCCCCCTACCCTCAAACCTCTGCCTTCCGAATCCTCCCCGTGTGACTCAAGCCTCCAGCCCCTCCCTGCCCTTGGTTCCCATGGTTTCCCCGCCCACAGTCCCAGTTCCCACACCCCGGGGAGGGTGGGATGGGAGCTGGGAACCTGGAAGCAGGAAGCGATCCCGGCGGTTCTGCCATCCCTGTCACATACCAGTGGTCAAAAAGGGGAGGTGGTGTCCACAGTAATTGGGACCCCATCCCCCAACAAGCGATTCAGGATTTATGCAAAGCTCAGGTCAAATTTGGATATGAAAGTGAATACTTCTGCAACCTCTTAAAAACAAGTCTAGCGGGGAATCCTATAGTTCCCTTTGGCCTACAAAGAGATTTGCTTCCGGAGCTTTGGCAAAATCCTGAAATGGTTGTTGATAATAATAATTTCCCAATTCTATTGGAACATCTATGTAGTTGTTGGGGAATGGGTCTCAGCCCTCAAGTAGGCTCAGGAAATTCCTTTGCTTTCATCAGAACTTTTAGTAGCCTTTGTGGAGCGATTAACCAGTGCTG
This sequence comes from Hirundo rustica, assembly GCF_015227805.2. Classification (NCBI taxonomy): domain Eukaryota; kingdom Metazoa; phylum Chordata; class Aves; order Passeriformes; family Hirundinidae; genus Hirundo; species Hirundo rustica. The sequence goes on along the minus strand of NC_053451.1, from coordinate 71,072,465 downwards.
TCAAGTTACGGGTTAAGGAGGAAGGAGCCCAGGAACAGGTCCTGGAGGAAATAGCTCTGGCTGATGCAAATGAAAAGGCTGCTATCCTCAGCCTGTCCATGGAAATGGCTCCAACTTCACAAGACATGCTCCAGGTGTGTGCCAGGAAGGTTCCTTTCATAACAGCTCACCAAAGCCACAATTCCAGAGTCAAGCTGCCACAAAAAGCTGCTGCTGCAGACACCGTGCCTCCTGTACCTATGCCACGACCACCGCCCAAGAGAAGAACATGTCTCCTGTGCGATCAGGCTGGACATAGGTCATCTCAATGCCCTTTAAAGAAGCAATTTCTGGACTTTCGGGACAATGGGGGCAGGGGGTCTCAGGGCCCAAAAGGAATTTTTCAAAAAACTAAAAACTGAGCGCCAGCTTGTCCAGGTTCTGACATAAATGGGGCAAGTCCGAGAAGGGGGGAGAAAAAAATGGAAAATGTAAATGTTGAATTAACTACTCCTGCTTTAACCAGTTCTGCCTTTCAGCAAAAGTCACCAGATGTGATAATAAAGGATCCAGCAACCAGAGAAACAAAAAATCTTCATGATCAAGTTACCTGGGGTCATGGGTACACCTATGTGTCCACTCCCCCAGGTCTCAAGTGGGTGCCAGGCGACTGGGTGAAACCTTTCATCCCTAAAACCCCAAAGCCATCTGCAGAGGCCTCACAAGTGGCCAGTGCTGCCTGGAGGAGGAGAAAGCGCCAAACCCTCTCCTAATTATTCCTTACCAGTGTTCTTCTGGACAGTTTGTTTGCACTAAAGGTAATTTTTTTCTTCTGCAACTTTAAAGGTCCTCAAGGTCCGAACTCTGAGCGTCTCCCACGGACTGAGCCTTCCTCCTTCTCAGTTTAATAAGAGGGAGATGTTGTAGCGCATTAATTTGGTTTATATTGTGTTCTATTTTTATATTGGGGTTTGTAATGTTTTCTATTGTATCCCCTTGGAAACTGTATCATGTGGTTTGTCCCTGCTTGGCTGTGCCCATCCCCCACACTGGAATGTAACCCAACTCTGTTCCACTCCCACCTTGTCCCTGATCGGGCAGTGGCTTGTCCCTGCCTCTGGGCCCGTCTCCCCTGGGAAAAAGCCTCGGGACAGGTGGGGCCTTGCTCTCTTTGGCACCGGTGGGGACGGGGAAGGAGCTCTGGCTGGTGGGGGCAGGACCCCAGAATAAAGCCGTGATATCCCCCCAGCAAGGGAGCAGGCTCTGTGCCTTTTGCCATCAACAGTTGTCTGGGCCTCTCTAAAGAACCACCACACTGGTCTATGTTTCTGATACCTGCAAGCCAATTTAAAAAAAATTTGAGGATCAAATAATGTTCTTTTAATAAAATCATATGTTTAAATAACTTACAAATATGATTTAAGAGCATTTTATTTTGGTGTGCCACAGCAATGCTTTCATCATTCATTTCACACACGGTCACAGACTGTTAAATAACCTCAAGAACTTGAAAATTAGCGCAGAGTTCCTCTGGCCCTTAGAGTCTTGAGTTCATCCTTTGGCAGGAAATACAGGTTCTTTTCCATCTTAAAGTTCCAGATATTCAGTGTGTAGGAGAGGGTTAAGAGCTTCTATCCCAGACTTCTTGGGAGGGAATGTTCTACCAAATTTTTCTCAAAACCCAAATTCTTCAATTCAAATTTTTTTACAGAAATTTACCATAAGAACTTCTGAATTTGTTTTTATTCTGTTCATAGAGAAAGAAGCTGCAATGCATAATAAAGGCAAATTTATCTGGAAATGCTTCCTTAAGAGAGTTAAACCAGCACATACCACAAACCTGCTTTCGGATATGGACCTTTTTTTTTTTTTTTTTTTTCCTTGCTATTCATTCTTCTATTTTTTAATATCCGTTCTTCCAGTGTTGGACAATAGAAAATGACATATTATCTAATTATTATTCTAATTTCCTACTAACACAGATTGTAAATCTGAGTGGAGCATGTAAAATAAAATATCCAGCATAGCCGTCGAATAGTGTATACCTTGAGCTACAGTCAAGCTCTCCAAACATTGTCACTGTTTCATCAAGCTGCTTTAAGGTATGAGAGGCAGCTGCAAAGGCTGTCAAATATGATGAAGGACCTACAGAGACATGTGTTCCTCTAGAAGAGCAATACATGGTTAAATAGCACAACTTAGGGGATATTAAAGCACACCAGATGTTTATTGTTAGGCAGATGAGTTCCACCCTTAGTATGGAGGAAGCTGAGTTTCCTTCAGCAATTAAGCTCATTACTTACTTTACTTTATTCAGTCTTCAAACTGCTGACACAATCTCTTCAAAGTCTCTAAGAAGTAGAAATGTAAAGCAATAGTTGCAATATGACTAAACAGGATACAGCACTGCGGATGAATAGCTTACAATTAAAGTAGTACTCATAAATGATGAACTATATGCTAAAAATATATTGGCCAAATGTTGAAATCATTCCACACAGAGCTATTATCTACGACATGACAGAGGTGATAGAAGTTTCATGGAGGTGAGAGTCTAATACATATAAATAAATCTGATATGAAAAACATGACAAATTAGATTATGCTTTTTTTCTTTCAAATTTCTGACAGAAGAGTAAGCTGGAACGAGAGCTGCCTCCCAGTCCTTGCCAAAATCCTAATCAAAGTAAATAAAATGTATTATATATAGCAAGTGCCTGCCACCCACTTCATATCTGTAAAGGCTATGAAAATAAAATGAGACAGTTTCAGATTTTAGGGTGGACATTAGAATGACAAGTTTGGTAACAGAATTGCACAAACCATTGCTATCTAAAGCTTTTAGCACCAGGAATATTTTTATGTGAGATGTTATTGCTACTTTAGTAATTAAAGTGCTTCTGAGTACAAAATGTTAAATAATAATAATTATGGCATTTATTTTTTCTGAGGGCTAGGTTTTGAAAGTTAGGTTGTGAAAGTGAAGCTATACTGATACAAAAAGGGAGATAAATACTTTTCTAAAAATGCAGCAGTGACAATAGAGTGCTCCAGGAGATTTATACGTGACCAGAAGGGGTGTTATTTCGTTAGCAAAAAGACAAAAAAATAATTTAGATATGGTGTTAAATGTTGCATTAGAAGGTTAGCAATAAAAGAAAAGTATATTCCAATATGAATGCAAGCATCCAGAAATCAACATCATCTTTGCAGGAAGGTAAAAATAAATCAGTTTAATTCCAAGGAAGTTACCAGAACTATGTCTACCATTAACAGCACATGGTATGTACACAGGAACCTAGTGAAGCCTGTTTTCCCATAGCTGTGCTCCTGAATGACTGGGACCTGTGGGTGATGGTGAGTGTTTGTAGGCTCTTGTAGAAGAATGTTCTAAAACCATTCTTAAGGAAATTTCTAGTGTTCATTAATGCTTACACTCACATTATGCTCAGAAACTTAATAACTAGAGATGTGAGATTTTTTACCACACTCTCTGTAGATGCCATGTAACTGTAGAGCACATGGAGATTTATGCACTGATGTTTCCTATAAAATCAAGAGTTAAGGAAAAAAACACACACACACACCCCCACACAAAAGTGTGAATGTATCCCTAGACTGTATTTTAGCCGTAAGATTTATAATGCAAATACTTGAGAAAGTTCTTTAGCAAAAAATAAGTGACTGATGCAATTAAATATTTGCTTCTAACTGGAAAATTAACACCTATTCTGTAATTAAGCTATGATAACTAAAAGTGCACTTCAGCATGATTACAAGAGGAAATGAGAAATGTCATAAGATAGAAGTTTAAATAGGTGAAGTTTTTCCTTAGTTTTGATGGGGAGTTTTTTTGGTACTTGTGTTACTTCTTTATATGTGTTACATTTCTGTGTTATTTTATGTTTATCACAGAAAAAAAGGAGGCTTTACCAGAAATTTACAATTTCCAATTCCAGTAAAAAAAGAAAAAAAAATTAAACCTTTCCTCTGACCGTGCCATCATCCTTGGGAGGCAAAGTACCGGGTTCTATTAAAGTTTCTCTGCTGCCATGTTGCAGCTCAAAATTTGGTTACCGAAGTCTCTAGACTCAAACTTCTTTGTTGTGGATGCAAACTGTCTCCAATACAGAATATGGGGAAAACAAAATGAACAAATTATTAGGTCTTCCAATCAGAAAAGTATCGGGAAAAAGAGAAAAGAAAGTGTTGATGCTCTGCTTTTGTTTTATAGCCAAATTATTATATAAACTGGGGAAGAGAGATCATTGACTTAGGGATATATAAACACAGTAAACTATTGACAAAACAGTAAGTGACTTAGAACACTGTAGAAAGCCAGACCCAAACACATTTCTTGTTATACAACAAAATAGTAGATTTAGTTAGAATTGACCATACATTTTCTAGCTTGCAAGATTGTCATCTAGCTTGTCATCTTGTCCATTTTCAACTGAGAAATGGAGTAAGTTGTAAAATAGCAAAAAGGAATGTAGGCATAATCTCAGTGGGACAAGAATGGGAACACAGAAGAAAAATACAAAAGAGCTAAGAGTGTTTTGCTTTCCCAAGTGTTCCACCACTTCCTTATATGATAGCAGATTGCTATATCCCATTCCCATAACTCTTAGTTTAAAGCTGTTCTGAACAGTCTAGCCAGCCTATTGACAAAAGTTTTTTTTCCCATTTGGTTAGTTCAATTCTACCTCTTCTTAACTCTGCTCTCTCGATCATCAATAAGAGTGCCTTGGTCATTAAAACAAAACCTTTGTTATCGCTACAAAGCATGCAACTTGTTTTTGACCTGTAGAAACTTCCCACTCATCTTCTCTGCTCCTCAAGGCCTTCCTCACCTGCAGCATTGAGGAGAAAGCCACCTGGGTTCCCATGCCCTTGATTCTCAGCCCCAGTGCAGCCTGCTCACAATAGCTGTTCAGCAGGCCTCTCCTGACAGTAGTTGATGCTTATGTGGAGGAGAATCAAGGACAGAGCCTTATCAGTCTGTTCACAGCATTACAGATCTGAGCAGTAAATCTTACAAGAAAATATGTTAGGTCAGCAGATGGCAGCCTCCATTCCCTGGAGTCTCCCTCTGCTGTCACTCATTCACTTTCCTCCCGATGCTGCTGTAAATTCAGATACAGCCTGCTTGGGTGCATCCTTGAACACAGCTTTCAGCCCCTCATGTGCTACCAGGACACTGAAACTCTTCTGTAGTTTCACATATACGCTTATATAGATTCTCCTGCAAGGATTAATTTAGGTGGACTTTTTTCCATGTGACTGTAGTGAAAGTCTCCCAGAATTTTTCATTATGGGAGTCTCCATTTCCCAGCTCAGAGAACACAGATTCTGCCTGTGCCTTCTTCAGTACAGCTGAGCATTTAAGCTATTGTAGCTGCAGTATTGTAAGGAAGATCCAGACAACCTCCTTCCCAATATCTTCAATGTTGTGCAGTCCACTGAGCTCCTCCAGCAGCTACTTGGCAATGCAGATCTTCCCCTCAAACACACGTTTGCAAGCAAGGACACCACTTCTACAATCTCAGCAAGAGGCCTTAGGCACTACTCTGTGAAAATCACTGCTTTTGTTGACTGGCAATAACACCAGCCTCTCTGCAAACCTGCTGAAAGGGCACTGCCCCTCCTTTGTTTGGGTGGAACAAAAGCTCAAAGAACCATTTCATCAGGAATAAGTGACAGAACTTCTTATACACTTCTGTAGTTTGCTAGAAGCTGGGAGCTTCCCGTAGCTATCCTCACCTATTTGCAGCACTGGACGCAGTGAAGCTCTTTGACAATCCTAATTCCCAGGATATTTAGGTACCTAAGAAGTGCCTGTAAATTGCCATTCACATTTTTGCACCTGTTGCTTCCCTGTTGATGTATTTAAAATTTCATAACTGCATAATTCTCAGTTATGTGAGCATGAATCATAAAAATTATGTCAAATCAACAGCTTAAACATAAACCCTCAGATCTGTACAGATTTTGTATATATGTATTAATCTTGCCTAATAAGTATACAAACAAAAATTTTCTGCAATCTGTTCATAATCAGTCCTGAAGAGAAAACCCAGATTTTTTACTTATTTACAGGGGCTTATGAAATACTTTCCTGAAGACACCTGTTGTTCTACATTTTGTATAAAGGGACAACTAATTTTAAATACAGATTCCTGTACTCAAGATATCAAAAGCCCAGTGAAATTCACCTCAGTATTAATGCCTCTAATACTTTGAATTTACCATCAGTTCATGTAAATTGTTTTCAACTAATTTGAAGTATGACTGCATGAACATTGAATTCAGTTGTAAGTGCAGCTGAAGTTCTATAGTCTTGACTTTGGGGTTTTTTTTCAATGATTTAGGGTTTGAGTAGAGACCTGGGCATCAGCAAAGGAATCTGGTATTTTCTGATATATCCAAGACACGCATATCAGTCTAACAGATAAGATTTCTCTGTTGGAGAACTTCTATGCTAATAGAGTGGAAGCTGAGGGCCAGAAGAGATATAATTGCCCATCTGTTTGGATATTAAACAAACCATTAAAAACCTTTTTATCTCTTGAAAAGCTCACTAAATATCACTGTACTGACTAGTTTGTAATCAATAACTGTTGGTTTTAATGTGAGTCTAACTAGTCTAAAACTTAATTTTTATTTCAAACCTATCTTATGAAGAACCTGGTTTAAGTGTCTGAATTTGAATCTGATTCCATCTCTGGGTTATCTAACAATTCAAGTGACAAAACATTTGGCTTACTGGCATCAGGAAAAAAGATCTGTAATGTGATGATATTTTTTCTCATAGAAAAGAACAAAAAAATCATAATAATATAGTCTCTATAGGCCACATCCCACAGAACTTGTTAGTCAATGATAAGAATGTTAGATCTCAAAGCATATGCTTTTAAAGAAAATCTGACTTGGTCTCAAGTCATCTTATTCTGTACTGATACAGGAATGGAAAGGTAGGCCACTATTCAGCTGTTGCCTAAAACTGGTGAAAAGTACAGTACAAATTATTTGGCAGTGTTATCATTCACTGTTGTTTGGCAATTCTAGTAAAAGCCTTCTACCTGGTCTTCTCAATAAAATTCCTTTCACTATATACAATCTGTTAGAAATAGTCTCTCCTAGCTTTTACAAAACTCTGCAAAGTTCACTGTAAGTCAGACTGCCAGGGAAAATTGTCTAGGTTGCTTCATAGTGTGTAGTTGACAAATACTCTCGGAGAAAGAATAAATGTTTGCTCTACACTTTGGGCTTGTCTTCAGCAATCAGACACTTTAAAACTTCTTTAAAGAATATGCTGGAGAAGAATTTAAGTTTTGAAAACAGCAAAGTTGAAAAAATATGAAACATGGCATACTTATGAGCATTCAGCAAAATAAGTATGGCTTCTGGTAATCGGTATACTGTGAATATTACCATTTCCCTCAAATAAACTCTAAAGAAAAAAAAAAAAAAATCCATACTTTAGAAAAGCCTTTTAAAGTCTCTAATTTCCTTCACTAGAGTTTGAGTCATATGAGCTATTGTAAAGCAAAGTGAAACCTATTTTTTTTTCACTTATGAACCTTTATTTTTCTTCTCCAGAATTTAATAGCTCCTTTGTTCTGCCAGTAGAGAGTTTTTAAATTAATTTGGAATTAAATAAGGTGTTGCTCAAGCTGAGGAAGAATAAAAAAAAATATTGTTTTGAGTTTTTTACTATTAATAGGATCATAATTAATCTTCTGATTTTTCACTGGGAGAAGTATAACTTACTACTTCAGATACATAGGGAATCTATTTCTGTCCCTACTTGATAAATCTCCTTGAGCTAATAGGATATATTTTAAAATCCTTTTCTGACAAATAATATTCTCTTTTTTGCGGTACTATTGTCAAAGCAAATTTTCCTTCAGAAAGAAACATGTCACCTTTGCTGACAAATTAGTAAGTCCTCTGATATATGACTGTAGCAAAATGAGGTTTAAATATCATACCAGGTTTGCAGGGAAAAAATATTTTTAAAAATGAATCAGTCAGAAATAATAAATTGTTGGCAGATAACATTTGCAGGAACATATAAAAAGTAATTTTGATGCAACATCCATTATTTCTTAAACAAAAAGTAGGAAAAAATATTTTCAAATTAAAACCAGGTTATTTTTTAAAATTTAATTTATATTTATTACACATAATCTGAAACATTGTAACACTGATTGTCTCAGAGTGTGAGCCCTTAAAACTAGGAATTATATAAAATTGAAATATGTTTATCTTCAATGCATATTTTGAAGTAAAAAAATGCCTGAAATCTGAAGGTATAATTTTTTTCCCTAAAAAAGGAAGTTAAAAAGACGAACCTGTGAAAGACAAAAAGGTCTGGTACAGCATATTCAGGTCAGTTAATTTTATAGAGGAGGAAAGCAGCTGTATGCAGGGTTTCTGAGGAAACATTGGTCATTTTGTCCAGGAAATGACAGAAATCAAGTTTTGAAGTAATGAATGTGAATATGAACGTGTGCACCACTGCTCACATTGTTGCTTCAACCAGTTGTCTATAGACAGTGGAGACACTGATCATAGAGACAAATTATACAACAAATGACAAAGAAATTACAAATAGAACCAACAATTTTATAGCTAGTGCAAATAACATTTACTTCATGTCAAAGTTGGGAAATAATTTGTGTGCATATAAAACCAGAGTTTATTGAATCATGAAGAAAGCTAGAAATGGTTGCACGAGATGTTCTTCATTACTGTATATCAAGTCAGTATAATTGCTACTTTCATCCAACCAAAACCCCTCATCTGCTATTGAACTTTTTTATAAGTTCATTCAACAGCTTTAATGGGCAAAATTCTACTTCAAATCTATGATACATAATACTAAAACTGGATTTTTAAAAATTGAAAGTGATGATAATTATAATAAAACAATAAATATTAGATTTCTTCTAACCCTAAAATGCATTAGCCTGAAAAAAAGGCAAATACATAAAAATCAAATGAAAACTAAGTAGTCCTCCGGAACAAGCAATATCTAATTAAGCCAATTTTAAAGTGATTTTTTTTTTTCTGTTGAGTGATTTCAGAGTATTAGTTGAAACTCTTACCAGGCCTGTGGAATTTATAACTCTCTACTGTTAATGTGTACTGCCTTTAACTCGGTATTTTCTGACTTACACATTAGGGTCTTTTCTTCTCTAAGCCATTTATGAGTGAAACTCCTAGGAGCTTCAATTTTTTAAAAGAAATAAAAATATAAGTTCTTTTCTGTTTCCAAGTGATATCAGAAACACTTTTTCATATTCCAAGGAATCTCCAGCATGTGTTACTCCATCAAATTAGATGAAGTCAAGTATGGATTCAAAAATTAATAGGCAACATATTCAAGAAAAGAAAATGTGCAGTGAGTGCATGGGCAATTCTATTCTCCTTTGCTCCTTTTTTCATGTAATCAATTAAAAAGTAAAGGTGTCAATAAATTAGCCAAAAGTCAGCCTCTTCTTTCTGAAAATGACCACAGCAGATCTAATGGAATGTTGTGAAATTATATCTAAGACAGTTACTCAATTCATATATGAAATAATTATCTTTCAATCATAACTTGTTGCAAGTATGCCATACCTTGCATCTCTGTCAGTTTGTATTAAAAACCAACCAACCAACCAACCAACCAACCAACCAACCAACCAACCAAAAAACCCACAAAAAACAAACAGTCAAGATCAAAAGATTTCTGGAACTACCTGTTGTTTGATGAACATATTTGTCTCAGAAAAACTGCAGATGGTTGTATTCTTCTTGTATTATTTACTCATATAAAGGAAAACTAGAATTAATGCCCTTCATATCCAATAGTAAATGAGATAGTTCTGGTTCAGTGTCTGTAAAACTAGATTTAATTGATCAAGTTGTTTTTTTCAGGTCCAGTATAAAATAAGATTTTTCCAACAATGAATGAGAATTTTCACAGGATTTAAAAATAAATAGAATCTATCGTTTACTCACATTTTTAAGAATTAATTAATTTCTCTCAAAAAAATATCCTGAGAGGAAGAAATGTATAATGAAGAAAAAAAAAATCTTATGGCTACCTTATAGAAAAAAACACTTAAATTCCTTGTACTCTTCACTCTAAAAGTGATACTGGTCTGGGGAAAGATATATGCTGGACTTCTATGAAAACTTGAGTACAGGGTTTTACCTTGAACAAAATACAAAGGCATGGACAAGAACTAGGGGCCATCAAAAGGTTTCTAGGTTCAAAACAGGAAAGAATGAAATGTGTCTTCATGAAAAGGGTAGCAAATGCATGGAAGTCCTTGCCAAAGGGCACTGTTGATACAAAAAGTTGACCTGGATGTTCCCTTGGATTTTTCTATCTGAAAGCACCTAAGTTACCATGCATAAAGTGTTAGGTATAAAGTTCATTGCTTGAAATTCCCTGCCAGTAAGGTGATGGAAGTTGAAGAATGGAAGTTCCTGAAGCAAAAACATTATGCTTCTGTCATAGTGGCAGAATATGGAGGAACAGTCTGAGCAGAGTGCCAGCTGGTGTGACAGCAACTGTCATTTGGCCTAATCATATGGGGAAGCAGTCCCAAATTCATACACCTCCCTCTTCAGAGTAAGGCACCAGTGCACTGTGAGGGATAATTGACGCCAGGAGAGGTCAGCCTTGAGAGATGAAGGCCCTGCATACCGCAAGAGCTCTGACCTCTGTGGTCAGACCCAGGAGGAAGCACAATGCACAGTCCCACACGACACCTGCCAGGTCAGTGGGTGCACTTGCAGGGATCCATAAGGGGTTGTTGCTTGGGCAAGGGTGTCAAAGAGTATCTGCATTGCATGTTTGGATGAGAGAAGTTGGCTGGGAATCACCTCTTTCTCTGCTGAAAACTTTTACTCGTATAAACCTTTAGGCAAGTTAAGATGTGAACAGTCACACCTCATATCATTCATTATGCTCTCAACAGTAAGGGTTCAGAGCGGGAAAGAACAGTGACTGGAAGAGTAAACTTTTGAAGATTACTGAAATGGAAAGAAAAACATACCAGGATTAGGAAATTCTCAGAGCCCAAAAATACTGGAAATATGAAAAGAATCATAAATACCTCTTCTGTTAATAGTCTTCTGTAAGCACCTGCTTGTAACCATTGTGAAGTTCAGGACATTGAGTTGTATAGACTCTTGGTCTGGAGCCAAATATAGCCTTTCCTATATTTCTCAAATTGAAAAAATCTAGCTGATTTTATGCCACACTGATTTTTGAAATGCTAAGTACACTTAACTTGCTAGTAATTGTCCCCTTAAATTATATGTAAAATCTTTCAATATTTCTGCCACAGAAAATAACTATTTGGAAACTATGATCATGCAGAAAGTGAAGTAGAATGTCCTGTGTTGCTGCGTGTTATTTGTTTTCATAGTGTATTTCATTTTTATATTGGGTTTTATTTTACAATGGTTTGTTCAGTACTCCTCTGTTCTGGAAAATGTTATATCCCGAGGTTTGTCCCTGCCCTTTTCCCTGTCCATCCTACCACACTCCTCCCAGTCCCCTCCTGCAGGCTCTGTCTGTCATTCGGCTGTTCCTCCCAGCTTCTGGAGGGTTTGAGTAAAGGACATCCAATAATAGGGCAAGAGCTGAGGAGATTCTTCCCTTTATGTTCCCCATTAGTTCCCTTGAATGTCCCTCCAACCCTCTTCCACTCCCACCTTATCCCTCACTGGGTGTTGGTTTGTCCCCCCCCCCTTTAGCCCCTCCCCTGGATATAAGCCCAGAACACAAGGCCAAGGGTGACTTAATTTGGGCTGTGGTCTGGGGCAGAAGCCCAAACAGGTCAGGACAAAAACTGAAATAAAGCCCTTGGATTCGCATCTGGATCAAGTCTGGCTCCTTTCCTCTGCCGCCGCCGAGGTCTCTCTCTTGTGAAAGGGGGAAAAATCCCTCTGTCACCTGCCGGATTTTTAGGACCCAGTGGAGTTCTTCTGTCTTGTCACTGTCTTGAGCTAGCCTGGGCAAAACAGAGCCGGGAGCTCTGTGAGAGACAAGCAACAGTCCTGAACACAGTACTCATTTTATATAAACCAATGAATTTTGTGGAATATTACTGGATTATTGTCAATTACTATATTTTTATTTATGTACAGTTGGTTTTGTACAACAACTTACAGTGTTGACTGACATGTGAAGGCAAATGACCAGACATTGGCCTGAAGTTTAACTAACTGAAAAGCTGATGAAAATTTCTTCACTTGCTATAAAAAACCTGCTAGATATACACAGCACAGCAAGAAGCTGAAAAAATTTACAGATGTCTCCATGAGGGATGAGTGGATCTCAGAGACGGCTAAAAGAGATTTGTGCAAAATGGCCAAATGTTACAGACAGAAGAAGGGAGGCATTGATCATCTTTGAAAGACCATCAATGACTCAGTAACCACACAAGTGATAACTTTAAAGGAACATATATGATCCAAGTAAAGGTCTTAGACTGTATCAATTCTGGCTATTTTTACTGTGTGGAGACAAGGGCAAAGAAAAGGAGGGGTCAAGGTTTATGTAGGAAAAATCAGTATGGTGTGAAAGGGAATAAAAAAGGCTGGGTTTGTATAAACAAGCCACTGTTCTGTCTGGACTGAGCCCTGTGCCTGACCACTGCTCCCTGTCCTGTCTTACTCTGATCCACAAGCAGGAGAAGAAGATAGACATACTTTCTGCCAGATTCTGCTCTACCCAGTGATGTGAGCATACATAAAAGTGATCTGTTTTGAAGGGGAAAAAATTCTGAATAGGAAAAAAAAAAAATGTCAGCTGAAAATACTGATAGAGAAATTGCCTGCCAGCCAGGGATCTGTGAGCCTGGGAACAGGAGCTGAGAACCAGAAACATCCCTCAAAAATGTAGCTGGCACCTTTGAAGTACAGCTGGGTACCCAGAAACCACATACATCCTGAGATACCATTGCACATAAAGGGAATGACAATTTATCATCTGAAAAATTGCAAACAGTCTGGAAAAACAAAAATCACTAAAAGAAAAGAAAACTTCATCCATCCCTGGATTCTTCCAGGTGAAAAATAGGCATGAAGAGAATCTATTGGCTTTTCCAAGTGCTGATGATGACCTAAAGCCATTTATTTCCCTATGATATAAAAAAGACTTAATTTTTATTGAAAATGTAGGTCTCTGAGAACTTGCCACACTGCACACACTTTTGTTTTTCTTAGACAGCAGGAATTTTCAACAAAAAATTTCTGCAATGTCTTGGACTCTCACTGGACACACCTGTCTGACTCCAGACCTTGTCATGTAGACCATCTTTGAAGTGAGACTGTCTGCAATTTTTCTGGTTCCTGCTCTGGGCCCCCTTCTGGGGTAGATAGAGTTTGTTTTTGCACATCTGCAGTGATCAAAGGAAAGGCAAAGCTATTAAGATCTCAATTTTACCTGCATGCAAAACATTCACATAAACTCAGTATTTTTTGCTAGTTCAAGTGTCATTAGCACTTTTTTTAAGCTGTATCCTCAATTATTTAAGGGCATTTCTGTTGCTTGCACCTACTTGTCAATGGCTAGTGCCTAGGCTTGTAGATAAGAGAAGCACCTTAGCTGAAGAGGGAAGTGCATGAACATGAACACTCCTGTTTCTTACAACAATCAATACACTTGTGAATAGGCTCATGGAAAATTGTATTTTGTACGCAGTATTAGGCCAATAATTAATTATACATCGTATGCAATAATGAGGCAATAGATTTCTCCATTGTTGCATTGATTTTCAAAGGAAAACAATTCAGCAATTCTGCTAATATATACAGCTTGCACAAAGTCATTACTCCAGTGAGCTTTTTTGCTCCTGAGGGCTTTAGCCAGCCGGTTAAGCACCAGCGCAGATCTGCTGAGCAGCCAGACACCGTGCAACAGGCACAAGGAAAATGCTCAGCACTTCCTAATGGCTTCTCAACACCTCTCCATTCCCAGGATGGACAACACACAGTTATAAAACTGCTGCATGCTTCATACCCTTCAAAACAATACACTTGTCCTCTCTAAGAGGAAAAAGGCTATTCCAGGAGACCAGGAAAATCAAACAGGTGCGTATTATTGTAGGCAAAGAAAAAAAAGAAGAAAAAGAAAAAAAATCTTTATTGAAGTCTTTGACCACGTTTTTGAGAATGTCATAAGCAGCCTGAGAAAGAAATACTTCCAACAATTCCAGGAATATGGTTCAAGGAAAAAAAAAAAAAGCAACAAACATCCAAGCAAAAAACAATAGAAAAAAAAAACTAAAAAAGCCCCCCTCAACTACACTTCCCCCCCAACACCTGCAAATTTTATTGAAGGCAAGAGAAAAGTAAAAACTACCCAACAATTTTTAAACTACTTTCATATTCTTATATCCTTCTATTTGCCAAGTCAGTTACAAAAGAGTACTGACAGCAAGAAAAACCCCAAAGAACAGCCCCTTATAGAGAGATCACATAGATGAAGGGGTTTTTGTAGTTGTGGGTTTTTTGGTTGTTGTTTTTTTTGTTTTGTTTTGGGTTTTTTTTCATAAAGATATAGTGCCCTGAAATATAATGATAGGCTTGATATGGAATTAATGTTTTTTCACCATAATTAATAGCAGTGCAATGATAAAAATTACCTAGGTAATATAAAAGTCTCAGTTAATAATACCCTTAAAATTGCTTTCTCTTTGGTGTTATATATGGTGTTATATAAAGTTTGGTGCTATATATGGTTTAACTTCATAACACTGAGTGAGAGGGTTGGCCTTTTATCAAGCACAGACACACTGAGGTGTCAGTGCCTGGTGGTGCCTTCTGGAAGGAGTGGTGTGCCCATGGTGGTTGTTCTCCCCCGTGGCACAAGGGCAGGTGCTTTACAACAGAGTGAGTCTGACTGGCTTTAGGAGGAGCTGAACCTTCCATTCCAGAATAGCAAAAAATTCTCCACTTTAAAAAAACCAAACTGAGTAGAGGCAGAGCCTCTTCACATCTTCAGATGAGATTCAGCAAAAGAAGTAACTAAGAGAAATGTGTGGGTAAACAGGAATTTATGATGAAGAAATGTCAGGTAAGAACAGGAAGTAATGTGATAAACTTCTGCTTTATAATATCTCAAAACCATTTGAATGACCCTGGACCATATTTTGATTGCATTCTGAGAACATTTGTACAAAAATAGCTGAAAATATTTCTTTATTCTGTCTGTAAAAACATACTCTTGTTCAAATCCCATAGCCATAGGAATCGTGAATATGTAATGAAGTTATACTATTATTATTGTCATGACAATCTATTCTTCAACAGACTAGACACTCATTTTACTTTTATGTGATTTCATTAAGACTTTTAAAAATATAGAGTTATAAAATAGTCATTAGGTTTTCCAAGAGGAATAATGGTTATTTTTTTTTTCCTGAATACATGCCTAATATTTCTTCTGTTTTAATACCATAGAGGAAAACAAATAAACAGATTTTTATTTCCTCTTTGGCACATATTACATATTTGAGTTCAGTGAAAAAGAAGAATAATAGAATGCAAGTGGACAAACCCAGGATCTGGCAAATATTTGCTTTCCAAAATGACAAAGGTCACTGAATTATTAAACCAATTATTCTCACTTTAAAAAACAATAACAAAACCTGAATATGAAAAGCTATGTCAGTATGTCAGGTTGCTTACCTGGCAGCTTGAATTGCAAAAGTCCCTGTACATAAAATTCTGAGAACCAAAGCCTAGGATTTGGATTTTAGCACAGGTGAAACACTGGGGCACACCTAGAATCCAAAATTTCATTAAGTCTGTGTTAAATAGTGAAAATTTATATGATAGTCATGTTCAGTTCCTAAACTGGACAAGTTTGATTTACATGTATTTGGTTAAAGCATAACTCCTGAACCAGAAGAGCGTGACACTATTAGAAGGTATGTTCATTTTTGGAAGTCTGTGGGTAGCAACCTAAGTAAAATGGAAAGGAAATTAATTTCTCATTAATTAAGCTTCAATGCAGACAAAAACAATAATATAGAGACAATCTTTTATACAACTAGAATATTGTTATGCCAAAGTAATAGCAAAACAATGCAGATGTATAAAAATTCTCAAACTAATTATTAAAGTCTGGCACTTCCTTTCATAGGTACTTAATAAAACAAGTATTGTTAATGGTCTCAGAATCAAAGTATCTAAACACAGGAAATTCTGATTAAAAAAAGAAATCAAATCTGTTGTGATGACAAATACTGTTAGAAATAGCACACTAAGCCTTACCTAGCTATCTAATTATTTTTCTTTTTCTTTCTTTCAAAGTCTATTCCTATGTTTAAAACACATTAAAAGCAAAGAACTTTAATGTTGCCATGAAACATTTTTGTTATAGTAGAGTCGATTGCTGTTCAATTTTGTATCTTGTTATTAACAATGTATTTCCCAATTATCACTATGGGTCCCTTCCTTTATCACCCATTTTGGTTCTTGTGTCTTGGAAATTTAGCTGTGTTTTCTCCTGAGGTTACATACATTTTAAATGTTTAAGCCAACATTTTAAATGTTGAGATCATGTAGTCTCACACTTTTTTTCCATGTTGACATATTTCTCTATTCAATTAGGAAGAGAAACTGGAGATATTTTATCTCATTTACGTTTTTAGAGCTCATGCAGTTCATTCTTATATACAACAGAAAAAGTAATAAGCACTCAATGGAATTATATTTTCAAAATAATTGTTTCGTTATGACAATAAGTATAATACGTTAAATATTCTGGTGTATGCTTTGCATATTTAAAAGCAAATTGCACGAAATCTGAAATAATTTTGTTAATAAAACTTGTGAACATACAGTTCTTCATTATAAGTAGCATATTTATTTCCTAAAATGTATGACAGAATATATTTTCTTCATTAAGCTATGCTAGAAGACAAGCAAACAAATTTTCCTTCTGAAATACTGAGTTTTAATCAAAGTACTACAAGATTTAGTTGACCTGTAATAGTGACCCCAACAGATAAAACTAAGGGCAAGGTTTGTTTTTCATTTGCTTGGAATCAATACTGCCCTATTCATGAAACTGCAATCATTAAATGTGAAATGGACGTAGACAGAACAAGATTAATGCCTATGAAATTTTACCTAGTTGTTCTGGAAGACAATGGGCATTTAAACATAGAAGTATGAACATTTTTCAAATGTAGCAAATCTGAAAATTTTGAGAATTTATAATAATTCTCTGATGATTTTTGGGTTTATCTTTGCCTGCGTATACTCTGTTCCTGAGTAGTCCAGATCACACCCACACTGTTTAGTGCTTGTGACGAAACTTTTCCCAGGTAAAGACAGAGCTTGTTTACTGTGTTTAGGGGTGATATCAGCAAAGTCCAGGCTCTCTTTAAGGTCCAAGGCACTTCTAGAGCATAATTGCATAATTCACATTTTTCACATTTCTTTAACAGAAATGTTTATGAGAGACAGTTTGAATCCCCCTCTGGTGAGGTGTATCTCTCTTCATTAATTATGACTCTGATTAGATATTGAACCAGTAAAGGCCAAAATTAGACGGAATTAATTTCATTATGTTCACAACCTGGCTTTATCTACTGATCAATGAGAAAACTAATTAAAAAAAAATTAGAAGGTGTGGAGTGAAGTACTGAGGAGGCAGGAGAAGCATTAAAGGTAATCCAAATTTGAAGCTTGGGGAGTAAAATGAATAAAGGGCAAAAGGAATGCTGCATACAACTAAGTAGCTTGAAACACTTGTCACATTGGCACTCAAAGGTAATTTTTAAATATATATATTAATCTGTCATAATTTTGTATTTATTATTTATTTATTGCGAATTATTTCTTTGTAAAATGGGGGTGATAAAATTTCTCTATTCACGAAGTTTGAAAATTAATTCTGAAACATGCATGCTGTTACAGTAGCACTACATGCACAAGCAGAAGGAACGTCTCTTTCTGAAGCAGGATGTGAATAATGTGCACTATATAAAGCATGGATTCGTGGATGTAACAATGAAAAAAAATCTTTGAAAGAGATTATTTGATTGAGAAATAAATTCAATATCAAGCTATTTTTGTCAAGAACACAGACATTGAATTTGCATAGACCATCTGATTTCTAGTTTTCTTAACTCATGTACTTGTCTTTGCAAATTGTATGAAATTTTAACAAATATATCCTGGGTCAATGTGAACTGTAGTTCACTCAAGGTTTTGTCTGCACTTCGTTTATTTCTATTTCATGACCCAATTTTTAATTAAGTCCTCTTTTATTTTAATTAATTCTAGAATTTCCTGAAAATGTGTTGAAGCTCTGTGAGAAAAAACAGTGTAAATCACAATGGCCCTACTCTCAAGAATAGATGGAGTAGCTGAGTTCTAAAAAGCAGATTCATTTGTACAGCTAATTTTCCACAAGAAGAGAGGCATTTAATTTCTGGTACTCTATAAGCATGGTAAATTATAAAATTGGAAAAATTATTCATTAAGATATATGGATTAGTGGTATATAATAAGAATACCTTTAGTATAAAGTGGATTTGAGTAATATCATCCAAATGAAAACAACTCTATTGTAAATGTCCTCTAAATATTGGATAAATCCATACAGATTTTTTAATATCATCCAATCTATAGCAAAAAATAAAGTTTGAATGGTCTGAGAAACACAAGGTAATGTCTTGACCTGTTCTACGTGTGCTACATCAAATATTCCAGGTTCTGTCATGCAAAAAGTACTCAACTCTAAGCTAAAATATCAAGTTTGATAATTATTTTGTTGTTGTGACAAGTGAGATTAAGGATAGTAATGTTAGGCTGAGAGTTTTGTCATTCTGTGAACCTGATGAAGAGAGAGTGATAATGATATGTTTTATGGAATCTGATTAATGACCTAAACTAAGGTTTAAAGAATGACTTGACTCCATGAGGAAAACCTACTGTGATCTTAGACTGAAAAAAGCGACTCTACAGATACATGAGGATTTGTTTGGATTTTTGTTGTTGTTTTGTTTTCTTCTGGGTTATTTTTTGTGTGTTTTGTTTGTTTGTGTTTGTTATAGTTGTTATTTGTTTGTTTTGGGGTTGGTTTATTTTTGCATTTGGGGTTGGGTTTTCTGATTACTTAAATGGCCTGTGAACCATGTGGGACATTGAGATTGAAGCTGTTGGATATATGAAATCAAAATAGCAATTTCCCTAGACTGTAGTTGTCAATCCTTTGGGGTTAGAACTGCAATTTATAATTATCTTATTTTCCTCATTCTTTGTTGCACAACATATTCTTTTTCCTTTTACTGTAAGTCGAAATAGGGCCGCTCCATAGCTATCTCCTAGTGGAAAAAAAACATACAAAACTTACTAGGAATTAAAATCCAATTTTATTTGGGCCTTGGAAAGTTATCTTCCTCTAACTTCTGTGCCTACACACTTTCATCCATGTGTGTATGTAGAGAAGATTCAAAGAATATCTCCTGTTGGAAGCTGTCTTGGGTTATGTAACCAAAAAAAGTATATTTTATTTCATCTGCTGAAAGCTGTTGGGGAGATGTTCTTTCCCTATCTCTTGGAACTCCAGGGGGGAGAGGTGCGGATGCCTTCTGATAATGACCCAGCTGTTAAAACCAGGTGGGGCAGTGTTTCTTATCTCTTTCACCTCCCCTCCATCCTCCAGGGGGACATCTTCTGATAATGGGCCATTAGGGCCCACCAATGACATGACACATTAAATCATCCCATTGTGAGATGCTCCACACAGTGGAGGAGGAGCCTCCTCCTAGCTAGATAAAAACTGGGACTGAAGGACACAAGGTATCCTGTTTTTCCACTGTCTGCCTGGAGGAAGACCGGACCCATCTCGCTACCACTGGATTTTTTACAGGACCATCTCTATTCCAAAAAATCACATCTGTTACTCCAGTAGGACTTATTTGGACTGCTTCCAACACCCTGACCAACAGGGTGTCAGATGGTATCCCTGACTCTGTCAGGGTTTTTCCGGGATTTTTGTTTGCTTGCTTGCTTGATTTTTTTGTACTACTACATTTGTGTGTGTGTGTGTGTGTGTGTGTGTGTGTGTGTGTGTGTGTATATATATATTTATATTTATATATTTATATATATATATATATTTTTTTTTTTTTCCCCTAGTACAGAAGTGTTACTTCTATTCCCATATCTTTCCCTGAAAGCCCCTATTTGCAAAATTATAATAATTTGGAGGGAAGGGGATTTACATTCTCCATTCCAAGGGAAGCTCTAGCTTTCCCTGGCAGACAATTTCTTTCAAAACCAAGACAGAATGTACCAATAAAGATCATTGAGTCCAACTCCATGCTCCTCACAGGACTAGCTAAATCTAAACCATATTCATCTTGCTATGAAGCCAATGAAGCCAGTTTCCCAGAATGCTTTCTGCAAGACTCTTCTCCATCCTCTCATCCCCCTCCCGCCCCCCCCCCCCCCCCCCCCCCCCATTTTGCATGCCTAACCAGGATTATCCCATCCCAGATCGCAAATTTGGCACTTGATTTGTTAAATTTCATATGGTTGTTGATTGTTCAGCTCTCTAGTTATAATTACATCTCTCTGTAAGACCTCTCAACCTTTGAGGGAGCCCACAGCTCCTTCTAGTTAAGGATCATTCACGAACTTAGCTAATGTGCATTCAATTTCTGCAGCCAGAACATTTGTAAAAATATTGAAGAGCATGTATATACATATGCTTGTAGATATGCATGCATGATTTGGTTTTTTGGGTTTTTTTTTGTGTGTGTGTGAGTGTGTGTGTGTAGACATGCATATCAAATGGCTATATGCCTTGTGGACATAAAATGCAGTAATGAACACAGGACATAAGATATTTGGGTTCTGAATCAGCCTAAACATTTTCCTTTGAAAAGCAGTGTTGAATGTAATATTGATTAACTGAGCTCCAAGGGGGTGCATTTCATGTAGATAGGGCAGAACAACTAAATGATATAAATTATTCTGAAGGTGAAAGAAACTAGTCATTTATCTTACTCAGCTGTAAGCATTGCTGCTAGGTGGTCCAGTCTACCTTTGCCGCAAAAGGACAGAAACTTACACAATTTGGCTTGACTCACAAGCTTTTTTTTCTTGAAAGCATAGTTCTGAACGAGGTGATTTACATGTACTTCTCTCTACTGGTTATGAACAGTGTCTAGTCTGACAGTTCCTATATAGAGGTCTACATGGTGAATATTTCAAGTTAAGTGGGTTTGTGTCATGTAAGGATAAAAGTGGAGCTCTGTGGAATCAATTTGTGATGTTATTTTGGTGTATTAACAGAACAGGTCAGTAAAATGAACTGGTAAGAATCTCAGGAAGTTCAGCAAAGAGGAATGCAGAGTCCTTAACCTGGGAAAGAAGAAATCTGTGTGCCAAATGGAAACTGCTTTTCCAATTAACTAGAAATCAGTTTTGCAGGAGGTAGGAGTGCTAGTGAACCAAAATTTTATCATACGGCAGCAAATGTGCCCTTGTAGTAACAAAGGTCAAGAGTCTCTGTGTTTCAACACTCAGGAAAAGCATCACCAGCAGACTGGGAGAAGTGAATTTTACCCTCTACTCAGCTAGGACGAGACCACACTGGGCTACTGTGATGTTGGTACTATGGAGGAAGTCCTGGGAAGGGCCAGAAGGCCAAACCCAAACTTTAGGGCTGGGGTGTAGCTTCTGAATAACACTGGAACTGCAAAACTGCTATTGATATTTTAGAACCTCCCAAGGATGCTGAAACCACATGCAAAACCAGAGCAGTTCATCTTATGAGTCTATATTACCGTTTATTTATATCTAGAAATCATACTTCTTTTATCTGAATAGCACACTAGTAGAGTTGATCATTAATACAAAATGTAACTGGATTAACAAAATATGAACTCAAGTATCTGTTTCACTGAAATATATTTTTAAAGGAAATTATTGCAATGGTTTTTTATTAATTAAAAAAGATGATTTACTGAGAACAGTTGTTCATTTCTAAGTTTTAAAAACTAATATCTAAACAGAAATTTATGTGGTTGAAAAGGAAATGGATTTATTGAAGTTCTAAAACAAATAGCATCACTGTGGTTTTAGTTTTCTGAGATGTCAGAATCTTTGTCAATTAACAGAATACCTAGATTTTTTTTTTTCTGACCCATTAACAAATATGTAGATTCTGAATTGCTCAAAGTCCAAAGTAAAACAAAACACAGAATAAAAACCACTCAGACAGCTTCTTAGCCTTCCCTTCAGATGGCTTCTTAGCCTTCTGCACACTTTAATTTAAAAGCCAATGAGTTACTCTAAGGTATAACCATAAGTCAGCCTGAGGGAAATCTTATAGCTGTGTGGATGATGGAGTGAAATGGTAACGCACAGATGGCTTCACGGTTACAAAAGTAATCAGCCCCTCAACTCAACTATGGAAAAAATGCACATTTTCCAGACATATATTAATGTGCTCAAGTTTTTCTATGTGCATTAAAAAATGTGCAGTGAATTTAAATGAGCCCAGTGAAATATGTGTCACAATCATTAGTATATACACTTCTAAGGTCAAAAAGCGTACTTTTCTTGAATAGATTAAGTCCCAAATATGATGATAGCTTATTTCTTGTTCAAAGAAGAGAATAAAGATAGAATATTTAAAAAACTGAACTGCATGGTGTTATTTCATAATATCTGATAACTGGAAAGAAAGAAGAATATATATCATCATGTGTATTATTAAGGCAGTAATTACTTTTCATCTTGAACACTTTCTTTTTAATTGTAAAAGGTAGTCTCAATATTCACAAGTCTACTACTCTTGGTAATGGGGAATGAGAAAGAAATACTAATGAAGTGCAATTACAACCTTTAATATAACCTTCACATATAGATTGATTTTAAGAATGACATTGCTTACTCAAACATACAGGAAAGGGAAAAAACAAACAAACAAACAAACAACACCACCCCGACAGATTTTGTTATGAAAGACAAATATTTCTCTTCAAAAATAAAAAGTTTGTAGACCTGAATAATTAATTACTCTTGCATGTGTCGAATGTTACTGAAGCTATACAACATTTTGTATTTGAAGAAAAGGACATATGGAATGTTCAATGGATTGAATCTATGAAATGGGATGAATATTTTAATGTCAGCTATATTAATCTTCCATAGGCAAGGAATCATAGTATGATAGAATGGCCTAGATTGGAATGGACCCTTAAATACATTCTAGTCAAATACTCTTTTTATGCAAAGTGATACCATCCACTAGATGAGGTTGTTCAAAGCCCCATGCAGCCTTACTAGAGCACTTCTAAGGACACAGCATTCACAGTATCCCTGGGCTACCTCTTCCATTGCCTCACCATGCTTGCAGTAGTTTCTTCCTTATGCCCAATCTAAACCTGGTCCTTTTGAGTTTAAAACCTTTCCCCCTTGTCCTGTCACTACAGCTCCTGGTAAAAAGTATCTCTCCACATTTCTTACCATGCCCTCCTTAAAGGCTGCAATAATGTCTCCATGGAGATATCAAACAGGGCAGACCCTTGAGAGACACCACTCATTCCTGGTTCAGATAGCTCTTTATCCATTCAACAGTCCATCCATCAAAACCCTGTATCTCCAATTTAGGGAGAAGAATGTTGACAATACTGGTAACAGGAAAAGAATTTTATATCTTAGAAACCTCATCATGGATTAAAGTTCTTATTATGGGTTAATATGCTTTAGAAAAGCTCAGTAAAATTAGCAGTCTTACACAGTTTATGCTTTATTACCCCAATCATGTTTATTTGGGTCATGCCTTAGAACATGCTAATAGTGCAAAATTTCTTCTCTGAAGTACTTTTCAAACAAAAATTAACAGAAAATCCTTTTCCCCAAATGCAGCATAGGCAGTTAATTGTAAAGACAAAGACAGGCAATAGAACAATACAATAAGGTTTAATAGAGGAGAAGAAAGGACATTGTAAAAGAAGAATAGGATGCTTCTAAAATGTGAGAGGGATACCATTCACAATGTCTGAGTGAAATGAGGTTTCTTCCTATTGGCAAATAATGAAAGAACCAGTGAGCAAACTAATGTTTATAAATAATGTATAGATGCAAATCTATTTTGACTTTTGTAACTGCTTCTCATGGCACTAAATCTGATGGATTCACATTTTTTAATTTGTTCTACTATGTTTCTCTTTTAAAAGTTATGTTAAAAACTGTGGTGAATAATAAATAAGTCTTTTACCCTCTAGCCATTTTTAAATATTTCTAGGTAAATCTTCTTGGAATGTCTGAATATATCCAATTATTTGTGTCTCAGTCAGGTGCACATAATATACAAAGGGGTAGCCAGACTTCTACCTGTGAAAACATAGAACTAAGATATTTATGGCTACGACTAGTTTGACTCAAAAGGGTTTACTAGCAAATCAATCATTTAGAAATCAAAATTTTGGTAGTTCTAGAACCTAAAAATGTAACAATATGTAACAGAAGTCCCTGGCAAGAGTCTTCCATTGAGAATTACATTATATGTTTACTCAAACTTGTGATTCATATATGTATGCATTATATCTGTTAATTAAGCCTTTAATTAATATTGGTAATCTAATTGTAAGTAAACAGATATGGTATCAGTCTGTAAATACTGTTTTTACTAACTTTGTTAATATCTAATTTACTTGATCAAATTATCTTGCTAAACACTAATAGAATGCTTTAGTACACTTTCCATTAGAGTCTATTAATAGCAGTTCAATTACTTTTATATTGCTTGTGTAATTTAGAAGAATTAAATAGGAACAACATTTACATTTTATCTTTTTACAGCCTATTAATGTTCTTAAAATATTTAAATGCAAAAATAGTAATGAATTCTCTTATTTGTGGTGTAATCTGTTTGTAAAATATTCATTAATAGGAACTAAATAGAAAAAGGAACAGTCTTGCAAATAAACCAACAAAAAATAACAACAGCAACATAACACATAACAACAAATAACAACAACCACCACCAACACCAACAAAAAGATAAAAAAAGGATATCTCAGTGTTCAGTTAAATTCTGAAAGTTAATTTAAAAGATATTTTTCATCTCTATCAAAACATTTTAATCAGAAAAACAATTAATGAAAATATATAGTACATATTCAGATGAAATAATGCTTTGCACCAGAATTTTCATGCACTCAATATTCTCTTATCCTAGATTTAATCTCAAGGCCAGAAACTTCGCAGTGAAAAGTGTTTTTCACTTCCTCCATTCACTTTGAGGGAAATGAACTGCAAGAGAAATCCCTTTTGGCACAAGTACTCATAAATACAGCTTCTCTAGTGATTCAGAGTTGAATGAGATCCACCATAACCTGAGACCTATTACAGTCCAACCACTAAAACACTGAAAACTATTCATGTGGGAAAAGAAAGCAGCCTCTGGCACACAGTACAAAATAGCAAAGTGTGAATATTTGTTGCAGAGCCATTCAGACACCTGAGTTTGTCCAGAGCATGTATTCCCCCTGCACTTGCTTTTATAAATTTTAATTTTCTGGATATCAGTCAGCAGCCTCAAGCAGATGTAAGCAAAGATAAAACAACTTCCTGGCTTTTCTTGTCTTGCCATGAACTGTTTCTCAACTGATTTGTGAATGGAAGTCCCATTACTATCCAAGCAAACTGTGTCTCATGCTTACAAACAAAATGATTCTCTATTGTTTTCCATCACTATGTTATCAATCACAGACATAAAGCTTGTAATAATAAGGTATCCATAGTTATAAGGGACTACTCAAACTGCAGTAACACTTAGAAAAGAACACTATGTTCACCTCTAATTCCACGACAGTGTGGCATTCATAACAATCCCTGCATTCACTCCCTGCTACACAGTTTGCTTCTGTAATAGAACAGAGACAGAGATGCATTTCTAGTGGTTTTGTTGTGCAAATCTGATTTTTTAAAAATGCATTCTCATTTCCTTAGGTCTTTTTTAAAAGATAAAAAATATCTGATGGAAGATACTGGGTTTTAATCATCAGTTAAAAGCTATCATATAATTTAATCAATACTTTTTTGTCTTGTGCCTTTGTTTTGCGGCTTTAGATTTCTTTCCATGTTTGAAAGAAATTATATCAAACATCTTAGGAGAGGAAAACAGTCCTGCTATACTATGCCATCATAAAAGCTAACCTGTGGAATGGCTGCCAGCCCCTTAAAATGTGTTGGAGTACTCATTTGCAATGCCTAGCAGTGCAAATTGCTGACAAGACAAAGGATGGTACAGTAACGAAAAGATACCTCTAAAAAAAGTACTCAAGGCTTGCTGTGATAGTTAAAATAAAAAAGCAAATGTACATATTAATGTTTTGGTTTGTTTTCTGTTTGGGTTTTTTGTTTGTTCTATTTTTGGTTTGTTTTGGTTTTCCTCTCTTGATCATTTATCTGAACAAAATCTTTATTAGGATATAGAGAGGACTGTCAGAACACTGATGTAGTATCTTATTGTATAGCACATTCACCAGTCCATTCTCAAAGGAACTTCAAAAAGTAAGGGCAATCGTTAATATAGTGAAATTATATATATTTATCTATTGATTTTAAGGTATTTTAACTACCATTCCCAGGTTGAATTATTTTCTTTCATTTGTGTCTGGTGCAAGTCTGTTTATCCTTATGCTAAAGCTTAGAGAGAAAACTTGCTTAAAAATATTAAGAAAACCCCCTGTATCACCTAAAATGGCAATAATCAGATTAAGAATGGAGAGTTTCTGTTTATTATCTCTGAAAAAGTTGTATGCACACATAAACACATGCACAGATACTTGCTGTGAATTTTTGCATTAATAACACAATATACTTATATAAATCACACAGGGACTGTGTACTACATGAAATTTTTGAGTTCTGTTTATTTCCTATAATGATCCCAAATAAATAGAACTAAAAATGGAATATAAAATATTTCAGCCTGCTAAAATAAATGTCAACTGATTTTCAAACATAACTTTGATCCACCTAGTCAAGCATTGTGGAGCTTCGGTCAAGCATGAACCGGAAACTGAGCTTTGTGACTTGCATCTATACTGATTTATAGAGAAGGAAAGAATCGATGCTGTGCATACGGAATATTTAACGTTTTCAGTTTTCAGGTGAGCCGTATGCACGAGAACATTTGAGTTCTATTGTTTCACTCTATCCACCTACCAAACAATGGAATCAGTGTACTTTACAGAGAAATGATGCAATAAGAAAGTAAAAATATAGGGTGGGCAGCCATCAATATCATGGAAAGGAGGTGACTAGATGTCAGCGTCTTATACTCTCTGACCATGGCCTTTAAGAAATTGCATATATGGAGGATAAAAGTTTAATACCAAATTTGCTCACTTGGACATAGTTGACGTCACGTAAGAATTCTTATTTAACAGACTAATAAAGATTGCACTGAAACCATGATATACCTGAGAAGAGGTTGTAGGGAGGTGGGGATCAGCTTCATTTCCCAAAGAACAAGCAATAGGACAAGAAGAAAAGGCCATGAGTTTTATGTTTTAAGGTTTTAGGTTTGGATTAGACATTAAGAAAAAGGTCTTCACTGAAAGAGTTGTGAAGCCTTTGAAAAGGCTGCCCATGGAATGGTTGAGTCACCAACCCTAGAGGCATGTAAAAGATGGTAGACATGGCACTGAGGGACACAGTTTAATGGTGGGCTTGGTGGACTTGGCAGTGCTGGGTTTACAGTTGGACTTGATGATATTAAGGTCTTTTCCAACTTAAATATTTCTATGACTCTGTGACACTGGGTGTCCCAAGTCACCATGAAGGAAGATGTAGACTGATGCCAGCTCAAGCCCATTGCCCTGTCTGAAAATATTTTCTTGATTGTGTATTTTTTTTTTGTGTAATTGTGTATTATATGTTTGGTTTAGCCTCATATTCACACCCCTCTTGGGTGTGTGCTGACTTTGTAAGACTTAATTATACCAGATGATCCATTCAGCTGTGATACAATCCATTAATCCACTCAACTGACAAGAGTCTCTGAAGGGGTATTCCAAACAGAAAATAGCTAAATATTTTTATACTATCCCATATAGATCTAGTTGCACTTAAAAATGCTATTATTTAATTGGCTTAACTTTCTCATCTTTTAAGATCTTTTGAAATGGTTGCAGTAATGGTTACAAGTAATTTTAGTACTTCTCTCCAAATGTAATTTCCACTTTCTTTGTATGGAATATTTACATTTAGAAATATTTTATATTTAGCCTTTTCTATTAAAAATAAATTTAAGAGAATAACACATATTTTAAACATTTTGAGCAAGTTGCAGTTTCTTACTAGATTGATTTTTGACAATTAAATAAGCTTCATTATGCAGCAAGCATTGTTTTTCAAGAAAAAAAGATGCTTTAAAGAAAAAATGTATTAGAGCAACAGATTTTGTTTTAGTAGTCTGTAGGGATGCAAAAACAAAAATTGAAATAATAAAAGCATATTTTTGAAGAAAAAATAGCTCAGTCTAATAATTTATATAAACTTAATGGAGCGTTATAATTTCTTCTCTAGCATTAATTATAATACCTAGTATAAAGATTCTAAGCTGTTATCCTTCCTTGAGAAATTACAGTCATTATCTGTGACTAAAGAAAATCTGATAATAGTGCAATTCATGCTTTTGGGATGTCACTGGAATTAGATTCAGCACAGAAATTTGTGTTATTATTGGGTTTAAAAAAAAAACAACAAAAAAACAAGTAAATCCAAATAAAGGTAAAATACAACTGTTGAGTTTAAAGTTTAAGTGCTAATATATTTAACAAAAAAACAAACAAAACCATGTAAAACAACAATAAAACATTTTAAGAGGAGAAAGACTATCCAGTGAAAAGCACTGGGAACTGTTGTCTTTGTGTATTTTTTTTCTCTATGAGAAGTAATGCATTGTAAAGTGGATGTTTATTGTTGTGTATAATCTCTGATTATAATTTAAAAATAAAATATGTAGTCTATATTGATGCGTTATTTTATTTTTATTTTTCAAAACATCTTTTGCAGAGCTCATTGACTGGAGAAGGAAGAGCTGAATTTTTAAAAGTCTCTTAATGTAAGAGAAAACATTTTTGAGAATTACAGTAGAATAGTAATCCTGAAGATGTGATCAGGAATGTAAATTAAATAATAAGGATCTAAAAGTGAAGAATTTGGTCTGTCAGTTCCCAAATACTTTGATGCTGCAGTTTCAGACACATTAAGGGTATAGGCATATTTTCCTTAACAATCTGAAATAACTCCAACTGGAAATCTCAAAAAGTAAAAACTTTGCCATTGTTACAATTTGTTTCTAAAGACAAAACTTCTATATCACTTAGTTGAAAATAATGAATTGCATTTTTTCCCTAAATTTTTCTAACAAAAAAATTGTATTCTGTGGAAAATGTAATGGAAAAAAAAATATGGAGTTTGCTTTTCTTGGCTTTATATAAAAGAAGGCTACTTATATAACATAAGTGCTGAAATAACACCTCTACTCTGTAGAATGATGGAAATAAGTAATTGAATATTTGCCATCTGGGGTTAGATTTCATATTAATAGGCACATGATGAAAAAAAGATCATATGGCCATGATAATGATGAAGAAACTATTTTTTTCAGATATTAATTTTTCAACTCATCACAAAGAGCAAACTAGCAGGAGGTTCTTTTGTGCAGTTGGTATAGCAGGTCCCAAAACATAAATGTACAGGTATGTTAGCAAGCAAGAAGCAGGAAAAAACTGATTCTGTAATAAAGAGTATGTTACTCGCATTTAACTCTGCTCAGTACTGATGTAAGTACTGATGAAGGAAGTTTGAAGACCACTACAAATAGGAAGAAATGTGTAGTGAGGGTAAACTGGCTGCAGCAGATGTGATAAAATTCCTCACAGTATTAGATGTATATGTCAAAGTTTGGGAGGCAGGAGGAGTGATCTGTGTGAGAAGAGGCCAGGGGTTTCCTAGAGCATGACACAAATGTTTCTTGTTCAATAACAGACCTACTACTGACCAAAGTCAACTCAAATAATAAAGCTCTTGGTGCCTTCGTGAAAAATATTGTTAAGGGTAAAAGTCCAGGGGAGCTGTGGTAGAAAACATCTGAAAACCATCCTATGGACATCAGGGGCATGGATGAAGAAGGAGGAAACAGAGGTGCCCCAGACACCTGAGCAGATATTCCCTTCCAACTCACGTAGAGGCTACAGCAAAGCACATGGAGAGCACCATGACAGAGTAGATCGGTGTGCTATAGCCCATAATGGAACAGCTGAAGGCAGCTGCAGCCCATGGAGAACTCCTGCTCGAGGGAGTATATCCTGAATTACTACAGCAATGAGAACAACCCACACCAAAGATAAATAGTGTGAGAAGTAAGGAATAACAGAGAGCAGCTGTTATGAACTGACCTCAGACCCCCATTTGCTCACCCCTGTGCACTGCTTGAGAAGGGTGGAAGGCAGTAGAGGCATCTGCAAATTAAGGAATGAAGTGGAGCCTTGGAAAAACAGGGAAGTGGCATGATCTCAGTAAACAAGGAGGGAAGATCTAATAAAATCTATGATAAACAAGTTTAGTAAACATGCCTAATTTCTGTAGATGTAGTTTGTCTTTCTTGTATTCCTTGACAGATGAGTGATTCATGTTGTAAAGAGACATGGTAGGAGGGAATAGCTGTTTGCTATCATTGTAGAGATGTCTTTCTCTACCAGCAGTAAGTGTACTAGAGGAACTCCCTCCATTGACTTGCCCAACTGGTAAGTGGCAGTGACATTCCATTGGTGTTCAGCAGAATATAGGGGAGCATTAATTTATGTAATTTTAGGCATTATGTCGCATTGAGGGCATCATATACCACTAAGATGCAGGACACCTTCAACAAGAGGTGGCAGAAGACATCCTTTTCCCCAGGCTGTGTCACCCTGGAAGAAAGAGTGCATGGTTACTCACACAAGTCATGCATGAAGCTGTCCTTGGAAGAAGACACTGTTTTTCTCTGTTTCTACAACAAAATCAGAAAGCACATGAATATTCCATTGAAAAATACTGACTCATTCCACTTAAACCTTTTTTCAGGAAAGCAACAAGTATACTATTTTTTTTCCTACTTAAGAGGTTTTGAAAACCTTAAAACTAAAAATATTTTGAAGTATGCAAAGAAAAGAAGCCTTTATTATTTTCTTAGAACTACTTTCAGTTGACCAGTATTTACCCAGGTGTAACTTTGCTTATTGAGGATTACAGTAATTATTTACAAGGGAAATATTGAAAATAGTTAGGAATAGAACAAATAAATGTAAGAGATTTGTACTTGCCCTCCACCCCCCTTCATCTCACCTGACTGCTGAAGATCACAATGAGGTCTCCATTAAGATCCAGGCTGAGCAAACAAGTAGGTAAAATTACACTGTTGAACCATGTCAGAGCACACCCTAAACACTTTACATGACTAAAGCCCAAGGTAGGGCTGGAAATGTAGGAGTACAAAGGGCATTACAGAGGAGAATATTTATAGGGAATTGGAGTTTCTTGGTCCACCTGGGGCTACAATTAGAAAATTTCAATCTAAAAGACTTTAAAGAGTCTGATTAGGCTTCAACTGCAGTATCATATGTTTGTTTTTCACTCAAATAATCTTCACAGTTAGTTTTTCTGTTAGTGTCTAACTAAAGTGGGTTTTTTTTCTGTTTCTTGATTTCTTTTTTAAGCGCCTGTCAAAGAATTTGAATACCAAATAACTAAAAAAGTAAATGTTTCATCATTTATGTGTTGTCATGTTGCATGAGCAGTCAGACTATATTCTTACATTTAATGAATTATAAATTTGCTGCCAGGAAAAAGTAATCAGTCATGAAATGAATGCATTTTTAATTGCACCTGAAATACATATGCAGAAGATACATAAGACATAATTTTAATATTTCAGCAGCATGAATCATGTCATTGGTCAGTTCTGCCCAGAGTGAATTGGTGGTCTGACATCTAAGTAAAAAGGTGGGACTAACCATTTTCATTTTGTCTGGATTTGATGGGCAGCGGAGAAAATTTCAATATTTAAAATGGAAATTTTCATGTCATAAAAATGTCAGTGTTGCAAGCATAATTTTTTTTAAAACCAAAACTTTCTCTTCAGAATTTTCTAGAGTTTTTCAAGCAGCTTCCTAATTAGAATGATGACTATCAGAATATTTTCTAATTATGTTTATATGTTTAATTTAGCTGCTGCCAATAAATGAGATGACACAAATTTTGAACTAATTTCAGTCAAGACTTCAGTAGTTTCAGACATAAGGATTAACACATGGAATCAGAGCAGATCTTTATCCTGCTAAGTATTATATTTTATGAATTCCAGTGCCAGTGCATGTAATTTCTTGTCATAAAGAAGTCATTAATTAACTTTATCACAGCAACATAAGTGGGTTTTATTTGTCATGAAATCATGTAGGAAAAAAATGTCTGTACTGTTCCTATTTGCTCCAAGATCCTAAATACCTAAGCACTGTGTTTTAGATTCTTTTTGCTTATGTCCATGTTCTGCAAAAATATTTGGGAAATGGTTTGCTTCTGTCTTTTGTGCTGCCACATATTTTTCAGTGTGCTGAAGGGTTTATACAAAAGCTATCTTTTACTGAAACTTAGGTAATACCTGCTGTGTAAATTCCTTTGCTCCCCATCACTGTTTTCAAAACTGGTGGGGTTTTTTTGTGTTTTTGTTGTTGTTGTTGTTGTTTGTTTGTTTTTTGTTTTCCTTTTTTTTTTTTTTTTTTTTTTTTTTTACCCCAAGAGCACTGAATGGGACTTTCTAGCATTATAAGAATAACTACTTTTCTGTTTCTAGTACTTGAAAGACAGCTGGCATTTGGCATTTATGACATATAAAATGGATTTTTTCATAGACTTCCTGTATCATCTTCCCACATTGCTTTTTGAGAGTGGGAAGAAAAAAAAAAAGAAAGCCACCACATATTTTTCTTTTCACAGTCAGATATAGTTTGTGCTCTTACAAAAATTTCTGTCACCTGACTAGCAGATTTGTCTCCCCTGCTGCTAAAATATATTTTTCTGTCAGCAAACACGACTTACTTTTTTTTAACCTGCTGTAGTTATTTACTCAACATTGAACCCATCAATAATGTAAAAACCTGGTTCTTAGAGTTGTATATCAGGAATGGAAAATGGTGCACATTCATGTAAAATTTATCATTTGTCATAAAAATACACTGAAAAAAGATATTAATTTAGAGAAGCACAAAAGTAAATACAAAATATGCACTGTGAAATTAATACAAAGTGGATATTCAAGTGTGAATGTAAGTCTATGGTATTTTGCATACACTATATGTAAAATACTGTGACATTAAATACAGGAGCATTAATATGGTAGCATATTCCAATCAGTGTATGAAATACAAATTTTGAAAATCATATCAAAAAAGAATTTTTGTTTATACAGGTAAAAGAATAAGAAATCAATATTCTGCATTTTTTTTTCCCCACAAAATAATCACCCTCATTGAGCTCTGTTTCACATATTTTTTTCTGTCCATGACATCTGGGCAACTCACTCTCTGCAAGTGTGTCAAGAGAAGGCATTTATTGTTCTCATCTCACAGCAGCTAGTACAAATGGTCCATCATGAACTGAGGGAGAAAAAGGAAGCAGAGGAAGTATAGGTAATCATCTCCTCACTCCTAGACAGTGACACAGAACCAGGAAAACAGGCACAGTAAATGTCACCTCAAAAGATATAATAATTCATCAAACCCAATGTCATTTTTTTCCTTACATTAGGCAATTTTTAAGCTGACTTAACTCCAGAGTGAAACAAAATACAGGAATAAATCTGCCAGAAACATAGTATTGATAAAAAGTGAAGTTGAGAAGAGAATCAGAATAGTAGTCTGATTTCAAAGAGAAAAAACCCAACCAACTAACCAACCAGGAAAAAAAAAAAAAAAACAAAAAACAAAATCCAAAAATACACAACATTGGCCAAAGGAGCACTCATATTGAACAAATTCCAGTCCCTCCTTTGTCTACTCTGACAAGCTTCATGACAAAGCCATTTAAAGCACAGAAAGCATTGTTCCATAAGCAAATGAACATATGTTTTGAACAAAGGAACATCACCAGCCCTCCATACATGGAAAATAGCTATTAACACATGCTGAAAGTAACAGCAGCATGCACATTGCTAGAAGCAGTCCTATAAAACAGTTCAAACACTGTTTCAGACATCATCTCAAATGCTTTTATGTTTATTATCAGCTGGTGTATGTTAGCAATATGCCTTATCTTTTCTAGAGAGAAATAATAGTTCCCAAGTGAACTTTCTGAAATATGTGGGTGATTTGAGGATTAATATTTATTTTCAACATTGATACCTTTAAGTAAAATCCAGGAACAGATCCAGTACAACTTAGCTAGAAGACCCTGCCTAAGGACACTCAGCTACGTGATAGTTTTCACCTTTTATCTGGATTTGTAATGCACATCTACTTGGATATCATTGACTAAAAATAGTAACTTCCTAGTTATGTCATCCAAATAAAGTTCCCTCTTTGCTTTCATACTTTTTGCAGTTTCTTCAGTCAATAGCTTTCTATATTTTTTATATTTTTAAAATACTTTTACTAGTTATTGATAGTTTTTGATAGTTCTGATAGTTTTGATAGTTTTGATAGTTCTCTGTCAAAACAGATATCTTTTTATCTCTATAACTTGTCTAGTGGATTAGTTTCTCAAAAGACTCTTGTATGTGTTTTCCTTGTTTGTTTGGTCCCCTTACCATGTGTTCTGGTTTAACCTCGAATAGAGATAATTTGTTCTCTGTTGTAGTGCATTATTTGGGTTTATATTGCATTTCATTTTTATATCGGGTTTTGTAATGGTTTCTTCTATACCACCCTGTTCCCCTGAAAAATGTATCACGAGGTTTGTCCCTGCTCCTTCTCCCCTCCCATTCTCCCACACAGGAATGTAACTCAGCTCTGTCCCACGCCCACCTTATCCCTGATTGGGTAGTGGCTTGTCCCTACCTCTAGCCCCTTCCTCCCAGGGAAAAGCAAGGGGAGCACAAAGAAGGCTCTCTTTGGCTCTTGGGATGGGGACTGGACTGGGCTCCTGACCCTGCGGGGGCAGGACCCCAGAATAAAGCTGTGATTCCCCCTGGACCAAGGGCAGACTCTTTCCTTTTGCCATCGACAGGGACCTGCTCTCTCTAATGGAAAAAGTTTGCAGCCTCTAGGATTTTTAAGGCCCTAAGGGAAAAAAATCCTTCCGGCTGTAGCTTCTCTTTCAAGCTAGCCGAGGCAAAAACAGAGCAGGGGCTCCGAGAGAGAGAGGGAGAGAGAGGTCAGTTCTCAGTAGCTGTTACAGTGTGTTTTGGATTTGGAATGGGAATGGTGCTGATGACATACTGATATCTTGGGTTTTGATAAGTCATATTTCTCCTAAGCCAAGGATCCTTTGTCCTTCCTTGTCTCATGCTCTGCCAGTGAGGAGCTACGCAAAGGGAACTGGGAGAGAGCGTATTTGGGAGAGGTGATCCAAACTGTCCAAAGGGATATTTCACACCACAGAACATCATGCCTGGTATATAAACTGGGGGGAGCTACCTAGAGGAAGAACTTGGTTCAGGAAGTGGTGTTTGGAGTCAGTCAGCCAGGGGTGAGCAACTGCATCATGTGTCACTTGCTTGTTTCCATTTTATTATCAATGTTATTATCATCATCATTTACCATTATTACTATATTGTACTTCATTTTCAGTTTTCAATTATTGAACGGTTTTCATCTTGACATACAAATTTTACTCTGATTCTCCTCTCCATTCCACTGGGGGTGGGGAGGAGATGTTGCTGAGCAAGTGGCTTTGTGGTGTTCTAATTTTCAGCTGGCCTTAAAACCGTGTCATGAGGTCCTGTTAATTCTAAGAATATTTGTTTCAGGAATACAAGCAGATAGGAAATATCTAAGCATAGCTCAAACACACTTGAATGGACTAGCAGTATCATATAAAGGAATATATAACACAAAGGAATTCAAATAATGGTAATGTCACTGGCAAACTAGAAGTGAGCCTTCACCTTTCTCAAGTACATATTTACTATTTTTTGAGCAGTTGATTCATATTAGATGTTGGGATACTTGTGTATCAACAAATGAGATAAGCCTATAGAGAGCTAGAAAAAATTCAGGGCCTTTGTTTTAGTCTATGGACTCATGTTCATTTAATAACTCCCACCAATTTTTTTTATGAGTTCACAAAATGACAGACCAGTTCAATAACAACTGTAAATGGCTCAGTTACCTCATTGTTGCCATGTATTATTTGTTTTCATATTGTATTTCATTTTTATATTGGGTTTTAAAATGGTTTGTTCTGTACTCTCCTGTTCTCCTGGAAATGTTCTATCCCAAGGTTTGTCCCTGCCCTTTTCTCCCTGTCAAACCTCCCACACTCCTCCCAGTCCCCTCCTGTGGGCTGTCTGTCATTCAGCTGTCCCACCCAGCTTCTGGAGAGTTTGGGTAAAAAGACATCAAATGATAGGACAAGAGCCAAGGAGGTTCTTCCCTTTATGTTCCCCATTGGTTCCCTTGATTGTCCCTCCAAACTTGTTCCACTCCCACCTTATCCCTCATTTGATGTTGGCTTGTCCCGTCCTTTAGCCCCTCCCCTAAATATAAGCCCAGACGATGAGGCTAGCCGGATTAATTTGGGCTGTGGTCTGCGACCGAGGTCCAGGCAGGACTGAACAAAGACTGAAATAAAGCCTTGGATTCGACCTTGGATCAAGTCTGACTCCTTCCTCTGCCGCCGACAGGGCCTCGCTCTCTCGTGCTAAGGAAAAAGTCCTCCACCAACTCCTGGGTTTTTAGGACCCAAGGGAGCTCTTTTGTCTTGCCGCTTGTCTCAAGCTAGCCTGGGCAAAATGGAGCTGGGAGTGCCATGAGAGACAGGTGACACCTCATAATAGTTTCAAAAGAACATTTCATTCTCTTTAAATGCTCTGTCTTCCAACTTCAACATTTGACATAATCTCTAATTTGTTCCTTACAATGTGCAAAGATTACCAACTTTTTTTCTTACAGAAATTATAGGCAGAAATTTTTAAATATAATGAAGAAGTGAAAAGACTACTTTTTAATATATACGAAAGATCAAATATTTGAGTCCTCTCCCTGTATCCTTCATATTTCCTCTCACACTTCATTGTTAATAGCTTATGGTACTGATTTAGAATTTTTTCCTTTCTCCTTGTTTTCAGATGGATGCTTCATTTTCCCAACAAACTGCAAAATCTTGCCATCCCATAAAATCAATTCTTATTAATATTTTTTTAAATGTTATATGGTATGATTCTATCAATAAAATATCCTGATATAGTCTACTTATTTGATAATTTTACTGGCCCATTTTAACAAAAATCTGAAGTGTGCTCAGCTAAAAGCACTTGGCTGCACAAATCTATATTGCTTTTCTAGGAGACATTACATGGAATTATTCAGACATTTCATCTGCTCTAAATGTGGGTGACATCAGTGGAAATACCTTGTGTGTCCATATGTTTTCATGAGGTGTTACCAAACTAAATGATACTAATGGATTTGACTAGATCAGTCACAGAGCACTGAAGCCTGACTACACTTTAAAAACCTTAAAAACACAGCAGGCAATTCACCTGAATATTGTCTCCTGTTCAGTACGTTAAGGTATGGCCATCAGCAGATTTGACCATGGAGGAGATACTTAAAGGTAACACAAGGCAAGTTTATACACAGGCAAAGATATATTTAAATGGGCTTCAACTTCTGTTGCAGTCTCACACACTTAATTTGTACAGTATATTATTTTGTTGTTGTTCCCCTGTGTTTTACCCTCTGAGCTCAATATGGAGTCAGATAGGTTATTTTCTACCACTCAAATGTATATGGAGAAAATAATTTATTGTATCACTATGGAGCATTCAGACATAACCTCAAGTGTCAAGCTTTCTTTCATTCCTGTTTAATCCAATTTACTTATTATACATTTTCCCATTTAACTTAGGATTAAACAAGCAAAAGCAGGATTTTTTTTTTTTTTTTTAATTATGCTAAATGAGTTTTCGCCTTTCTTTAAAGAAAAAAAATGCAGCAGCACTGTGCTGGTGGTTCAGACTTTTCAGTTTTCACCTGTCCATGTGTATACTCTCTTTGGAGACATTTATACCGCAACATCATCTCAGTTCACACCCCTAAATGATGAGCTTTAAAATAACATGATAGCCTTCTCCCTGTAATGTAGACATTTGTAACAGATGAGAATTTCTCCTTAGATATGCCCATTTCCTCTCTCTTGAGAATAATGGGAGTCTATGATAATTATTTCAAATATAGGTATCTATTTAAGTGTGACAAATTCCAGAGAAAATCAGGATTTTACGTCTCTTTTGTGCATGGGTATGAAATAACAAAACAAAACTCCTTATAATAACAAAACAGTTAGCCAAGAGGATACTGCTTTCTACTTATTGAGGTACTTGTGTTTGTGCTGTAATTTACTGAACAAAGAAAATAGTTACATGATGTATTATTTCAAAACTAAGCATATACAAGTAAAGATAAGAACTATGAAATAAGAGTCTATTTAAGCAGAATGGTTGACATGGAGATATATGTCAAACGTTTTTGACAATAATTGTACCCAGTAACAACTTTCAAGATCAAGCCGACATTGATATTCACAGAGCACATTCACTGCAGCCACAGAGCCTTCACAGAAGCTCATCTAGTAACAGAAATAGAAGTGGAAAATAATGACCTGCCTGAATTAACAAGGGAATGCCTGTGGAATAATTTTATTTTATACATCAACTTATTGACACTGATATTTAAACAGGATGATCCATCTCACCCTCTAAAATGACCTACTGATTTTAGAAAAGTCATAAAGAAACAATTACTATTTTTTGTCTTTGGAGGAGTTCAGATGGCGTAACAGCAGAATCCCCTGTACTCAGGTAGCCAGTGCACATTTCTTTCTTTCAGAAGAGAAAGAAAATATACATGTGCAGTGAGTTAACCTCGTCTAGGCATCAGGTGTTCACCAAGCTGCTCTATCACTTCTCTTCCCAGTGGGACAGGAGAGAGAAAATAAGATGGAAAACAATTTGTAGTTTGAGAAAAGGCAGTTAAAAAAAAAAAAAAAAAAAAAAAAAAAAGTTTGCATGAGCAAAAGGGGAAAATTAAAATTAATCACTACTTCCCATCAGTGAATGATGTTCAGCTACTTCCCAGGAAGCAGGGCTTCAGTACACATAGTGGTTGCTCAGGAAGAAAAACATTATAGAATAAAAAATGGCACCCTATTCTTCCTCCCTCCCTTATATTTCATATCTGGGTTAACATCATACAATGTGGACTATCCCTTTGGTTAATATAGGTCACCTGGCCTGGCTGTGTCCCCTCCCAGGATCTTGCCCATACCCAGCCTCTTGATGGGGCAATGCTGAGAGCCAGTGCTGATGCTGTGCCCTTGCTGCTCAGCAGTACCCAAAGCACTGGGGTGTTTTCAGCAGCTTTCCTGCTACCAGTGCAAAGCTCAACACTGTGAAGACTGCGAAGGGAAAATGAGCTCCATCCCAGCCAGACCCAATACAACATGATATCTTGGTTCACTTGAATACTTGGTTCACTTGAAAATGGCTGACACTGTCTGTGTATGACGTACTTTTAACCTGCAAGTCGTTCAAAAAGCTGTAAGCCTATCCAATGAGAAAAGCTATAATTGCTAATGTAGAATCATCATAGAATCACAGAGAGGCTTGGATTGAAAGGGACCTTAAAATTGTTGCAACCCCCCTGATACCCAGGGCCCCAGCATACTCTTTTAAATTCTGTTATATGTTAATAATACCATTTAACATGTTTTCTACAAGACACAATGAAAGCCTGCAGACCCCTTTCAGTATCTTTTTAGCATTAATACTGAAATTAGCCAGGAAAAAATAATACATATCCATGAAGGGCTTTAATTGTTAAATATTTTTCAGCTCAATATATAGATAAGAAGATTGAAATTAGAAAGAAAAAAAAAAAAAACAAGTTTATATATTGGTTCTTGGTCCTATTATAATCATAGGGTTCTGAATATATTTGATGTCAAATACCCTTGATACTGAAAAAAAAAAAAAAAATAACTCACTGCATACACACTTTATCTTTTGACCTGAAGTTACAAAAATAAAGTCAGTGTTTTAAAAAAAATAAGCATTTTCTATGTTAAAACAAAAATCTTTTTTCTAAACTAGTCAGGATTGGTGTCGAGGCCAGGCTGGATGAGCCCTGATTTAGTGGGTGGCACCTGCCCATGGCAGGGGACACTGAAACTAGATCTTTGATCTCTTCTAACTCAAACTATTATTTTATATATAAATATAAAATTTATGAAGCTGGAGAAAAAATCTTGGCTTTCGCAATGAAAGATGCTTAATATGATTTCATTAGCAGTTTCAGAAACCTATTTTTATCTTCCAATAAGTTATTTATACACCTGTATTACATTAAATTATTCTGAGTTTGAGTTAGAAAATCAAAAGATTATTAGGAATAACTGGGAACTTAAAGAGAATTGAATATACAATTCTAATCATAGGTTGAGCCAATATAAAATATTCCTATCATGTATCTGTATATTTAGTATCTCCTAACATTAAAGGTCAGCAAGTAGTCAGGCCAAGCCCTTCACACTGAATCATGGTGGGAAGATGAGAAGCAATGGGCAGAGAATGAAAATACAATTTCACCTTGAAAGCAGTCAGTCAGTGCAGCAGGTTTTCCCAAGAAAGCTGATCATTTTCGAGATCCAATTGGACAAAATACTGAGCAACTTGGTCTTATCCCAGAGCTGCTTTGAACAGGAGGGTGGACAAGCAACCTCCTGAGGCACCCTCTCAGTTGAACTATCCTATGGACTTAACAGTGTTCAGGAAAGGAGTTTGGCTTAATTTTTTAACTGAATTGTTGTTAGAGAAGGAAACATTACTGAGGAATTTACAGGTTGCTTTTATTGCATAGTAACAACTACGGTGACTGTATAACTAAACAGCATATGTAAAATCAATCAATTTTCAGGGATTTTGTAAATTCTAAAAATTCCAAAAAAGCTTTTTGAAGGCTTGATGTTGTATTGTCATTAATGCGTTTTCTGTTATTTCAGTATTCATAGTGAATTTTATTCTCTGCATATATGAGTTCCAGAAGTCAAAGCATGGAGCTGCTCCTCAAAAATAATTCTGGAAAATCTAGTTTTGCTTTATTACATGGATTTCTTCTCAGTTTAAATAAGTTTTAGTCTTTTATGTTCATTTGCTTGTTTGCTATGTAGCCTGAAAAAACCGTAACAAATATTGCTTATCTCTTCAGAGCTTGTTTCAGCTGCCTCTTATTTTCTTGTTGCATGAATTTTGTAAGTCTGCTATAATTAGATATGGACTAGTGGATGTTCTGAAATTTTAACACTCCAGATAAGGAAAGGGTCTTAGAATGATAAGAAGAGGTAGCTGTATAAAAATCTGCTTTTACCTGTACAAGAGAAAACTGCCACATCTTAACAAGGTTTTTTCAACTTCTTCAAAATTTATTTAAACTAAGTATTCTTAGAAAACTAAAGGAAAATATTTTCAATCATTGCAGCAACATTTAAGCTACATGCAGAAGTTTGATTTTTAAAAGAATCTCAGGGTATATCTAGGTTTCCTTTCTTCAAATATGGTAATTACCTTTAAGGAAATACGTCTGTTCTTTCAGATATGCTAGATTTATGCTATAGTAAGAGCTAGGATGCCTGCCTCCCATTCTATGGGACTGGAGGGAAAAAGACAAAATAACAGTCATAGATATTTAGGCAAATTTGTAGGGTTGATTTTTTTTTTCCCCTCTATGTATGTACACAACATTTCTTTGTTTCCAATATAGGTCTGAATCTCTGCAGGAAGACTGAAACAAAACCAGTCCACAAAATAAACTCAGAGGCTGGCCAGGTCATGCTCCCTGCCATGATTTTGTATGGGCTAACCAGCATTTTTCCTAGTAATTGCAGAGGTCTAGTGGGAGAGCTCACCATCCATCAGCACAGAGAAAGAATGGTTGTTATTTCATACCTTGACTCTGTATGTGGCTTTGGCTTAATTTTTCTAAGAAAAATACCAAGGAAGATTTACTCTAGGAATGCCTTCCAGGAAAGGTATGATGGAACATGGACAACCTGCAGGGTCTCATCAGAGGCTCTCCAGCACAAAACCAGACAGCTAGAATGTTTCCAGGCATGTAGATGCAGCTTGAATATAGAGATTTTTTTTTTTTTTTTTTTTTTTTTTTTTTGGCAGAACAGAAGAGTACTAATATTTTTTAAAATAACAGTCATTATTACTATTCAGTAGTGTTACCAGTAGTAATCAACTAAAAAAAAACCTTTAAATATAATGAGTTTTAAAACAAAATCTAAAAATATCTGTTTAAATGCAGTAATAAAAATGAGGAAGGAAGTCAAAAGTTATATTATTAAAGACTAACTTCAGAGGTATTTAGAGATGCAGTGATGGCTACTAAGGGAAAGTATTGAAAACATGTCTACTAATAATATATTCTAAGAATTCTCCTGGTAACATCATATTTGATATGAATGCATATTACCAAGTTATTTTTATAGAAATAAAAATTAGTTCCACTAAATTGTTTGAAAGTCTATGGCTTTTCCTTAATTGCCTCTTTAACCATATATCTCCACATAGCAAGCAAAAATCTACTCTTGAACTGCAAACCATTCTTCTTTTAGCATATAAGGAATTTAATAAGATCCTTGCATCTTACTTTTAATGTCTATAATTTCTTGGATGAATTTGCTTCATTATAACAACCATTAAATTTTTGTTAAAGGTTTCTTTAGATAAATAAGGAAGCAGCTGAGGACAATCCTCCGATAATAGTGATAAATTACTTAATATTCTCACCGAGAAAAGTTCTAAGTTTTTTTAATTCTTTTAACTGATTAAATAAGGATAACACCAATAATCCCAGGCAGACCACAGTATTCTCAATCATCCTTCTTGTTTTTCATGCTAAAAAGAGAAAATAAATATTTAACTTTTAGTATATTAGTAATTAGCAACAGTAATTCAGAATTACAAATTAGAATCAGGTCAGATTATACATTGATCAACATGTACATTATTTTATAATCTTCATTACATCAAAATACAGCTTTACTCCATGTCACTGCTTACAGATCAAATTCTTTTAAGTCACTTTTTAAGAATTTGAAGTCAAAGCAAATCTGAAATTTTCAGAATGCAAAAATTCTACTTGACACATTGGGCAACTAAGCTTATATAACACATAAATTATTATGGGGTTGTGAGGATTTTCTGGTGCTGTTTTTAAAATAACATTAATTATTAGAGATTGTTTTCTAGTTCTTGAGTATATTATCTTATTTCAAAATTTTACACAGCAAAGGATCAAAACAAATTTTACCTATTCTATCAAATACATAAATGTGTGTCAAGGCTTTTTTTATTTATCAATATATAAAAATAAATGTAGATAAATATCTGCTTTTACATTTAGCAGATACAGCTGATAGACATCTATACTTTCATTTGATAGCCATTGAGATTACTCTTTTTGCCTATCTCAATGATTACTATTTGATGAAAAGTGCAAAGAAAGTAGGATGAACCCGTGAAGCTGTTCAGAAGTTTGTAGAACTTATTTCTCCAGTAGAAGTCTGATTGTAGTATTATTCTCAAAGTTATATGTGTACTCTCAAATTTTTTTGTACTTTTTCTCAAGAAAAGGTCTCTATCGCTTCTCTTATTTTTTTTATATGTACTAGAAAAATAAAAGCTTAATTATTTTCAGCCTTTCCTTATGATTATTAAGAAATACCTCTGCCCAAAATAGGGTGAGACTATATGCTGAAGTCAATAATGAAGATTTTATTTAACAGTAAATGAGAGAAGAGAGAGAAATAGGAAAGAAGCAGGGTGTGTGTGTGTATGAGAGAGAGAGAGAGAGAGAAACAAAGAGAGAGAGAGAAACAAAGAGACAGAGTAAGTTTAAACAGAAGATAGTCACCACCACTGCATGGATCCTGCAGTGTCCTGCAGATCCTTCTTCACCCTGCTAGTCTCAGTGGTGGGGTTCCTGGAGTCATTCTTCTGGAGATATCGCCTTTGTACCATCCAAGTTTTGGGTATCCACAGAGCACAGATGCCATTGCCGTGACTTGTGATGGCATGTGTATAAGCAGTTGTTTCCTTTCCCACAGATTTCCACCACGGGAATATTTGTTTGGATGCATCAGCTAGGAGGATATCCAGATCTATTTTGTCAGGCCTGGAATTAGCACCTTTCTGTCACAAGTTTCTCCCTTTTGTGCTTTCCTCAAGTTACCACTTCAGTGATTTACCTTATGGTGAGTTCCTTCTGTGGCCTTGGCAGTGTTTTGAGATAGGCAAGTGCATTCTTTAAGTACTTATACCTTTACCATCTTAAAGTTAAGCAGTTAATATAAATTTTCATTTGTGAAACATACTTTAAAATGTGCTGCAGATGAGAGAAAAAAATAGCAGTCTTAGGAGGTAACAGGATAGCAAACAAAACCCAAGCAGATAAACCAAAAATGCAACCCAGAAGTCTAAAAATCTTATGTGAAAGGAAAATATTTTATTTAAGGATTTCAATGGTAAGATGAAATGGACTAGATAGAGCACATGGATTGTAATAAATTTAGCAAGGTTACAGCTCTGTACAACCACTGGCATGAGGTCATCAATGCTAAATAACTACTAAAAAGTCTCAGGAATTATTGTTGTCTGTGAATGATTATTCTTACAACCAGTTCTTGGGTACTCCGTTTTTTGTGCAAAACTAGGTTAGCC
Source organism: Hirundo rustica (assembly GCF_015227805.2). Classification (NCBI taxonomy): domain Eukaryota; kingdom Metazoa; phylum Chordata; class Aves; order Passeriformes; family Hirundinidae; genus Hirundo; species Hirundo rustica. The sequence continues at coordinate 71,027,500 of NC_053451.1, read as the reverse complement.
GTCTAACTGTCTAACCTAGGCTGCAAGTTGAGCTATGCCAATTCATCTTAAGGAGAGTAAATATTTCTTTATATAAATATGGCCATAAAGTATAGTACTAAAGTACAAGTACTAAACCACTTGGTTGATAATAAAAAATGAAATATCCTTCCCCTGTCAAATAAGGAACATATTTTAAGGAGTCACAGTTGAGCTGAACAAATTTGCTCCCTAAAATGGCAAACAGCATCTCTGTAGTTTCCCAGTGTTTCCTGTCTTTGTTTCCAAACTGTATGCACTTTCCTTTTTCATCTAAGTTCCAGATGAATATTCCTGTTTAGAGAAGACAATCTTCTACATTGCTTACTTGAGTTCTGAAACTTTGAAGTTACACTGTCTCCTTTGTAGCTCAGCTTGAATTTAAGGCTGAAGATTGTTGTCATAGGGTATTACATAGTCTAACAGTTGAAGAACTGTTGTAAAATAAAGAGAAATTAATTCATACACCCTCTGGTAGAAGGGAACTTTTAGTCCAAATTTTATACATCTGGGAACTGTTTTGACAAGCAGGGGAAAAAAATGTATTAGACCTTATTTGCAAATGTTTTGAAATCTAAAACCCTAGCTGACTGTATAATCAGATGTGACTCACAGAGCATACACACAGTGAGATACTCCCCTAGGCCAGTTTTATTTGGTTCCTCACTAAATGTGTAAAAAAGCATTTAAAATTTCCACTGAAATGGCTCGTTTTCCTATTCAACGACTAGAAAAATCTGCGCATTCCATATTGTCCTCAGGAGGCCATCAGAAGTTCCTAATAATATGTGCTGCCTATACAATCCATGCACATATTTTGTGGGCACAGGAACATCTAAATTGGGTGACTGATTTAGTAACCTAGATGTAAATTGCACAGTGTTGAGAGGTTTTATTTTAGCATGATGAACAAAATGATATATAAAAGATTAAAATAAGAAATTTTTCATTCTAATATTTTAATTAAGAAACACTCTAAAAGGAATTGTCTGAAAGATATAACTCCATTTCCTGGTGTCATGGTTTAGGAATGGTTTTCTCCAATTTAATACTGCCGCTAAAACCACGTCACCACTCACTTCCACTCCTGCCCTAATTGGAAGCACAAAAGGCAAAGATCACAGGTTGAGATAAGAACAATTTTCTGGAAACAGCACTGAGATAAGAAAATAATCAGTAACAACAACAGTATTAACAAAAGGTATAAGACAAATTGTTGGGGAGGATGAAGCCAGAAAGCCCTATAAATATGATTGCTTAGATTCTGAGAATGTGAAACCTGTAAGTGAGATAGAATTGATAGTAAGTTTTGATGTTTGAGATGTCCTAGCTACTGGATGTCTGGGAAAACAGTTATGTGACCAGCTGAAGGTCACCTGCAGCCAGACCCAGAGGTCAAATGGAATGTTCTGTCTCACCCCCAATGTATGGTTCATCCCACACCTGTAACCCTCCCCTGAAGTATCAGGTATCTGTAACCCCATTGGCACAAGCCCTGTTCCAGCCCACCTTGAAGACCCCTGATAAGGGGTCCCGAGGGGGGCTGGATGGTCTCTTTGCCTGCACCCTTTCCCGAGGACTTTCCTCTCTTGGAATCTCCTCTCCCTACCTCTCCCTTCCCCCACTTTCCTAGGCCTTGCCACGAGCTGCAGCCTGGCAGCTCAGAGCAGGGCCTCACATCCCTTACAATAAACCTCATCTTCTAAAACCCAACTTCAGAGATCCCTCGTCTACATTCATCCACACTGTCCTGGAGTCCACAGCAGAGAAGTTAATTCTACAACAAATAAACACTTTACACAGAAATAAACCCAACAATAAACAATAAGGGACCAATTCACCCAAGTTTCTCCACCGCAAGAAACACCCTTCTTCTTAGAAGGTAGCATCTTCCCCCAAGCCCAGCAGTGATGTGATGTATTGAATAATATCTGGGGCCTGAGCACAAACCCTCAGCCCCTGCCCCACTCAGCTACTGTAAAAAATTAACCCTGTCCTGGCCAAACCCATGACACTTGCATTTTTTGAACCAAAAATTCTTCCATTAATATATATCTTAACTTCTGCTGAAAGATGGAAAAGTAGTTGGTTTCCAGAAAACTTTTTTATGTTATCAGCTGATATTAATGAATCATGAAACTGCTCACCTGCTTCTCCTAGATAGCAAGATACATATTCTTGTATTTCATTAAACCATCTAATATTAAACTAACAGATAAAATTAGATTAATGAGAAATTAGGAAAACCATTTCCTAAGAGATGTTTGTAAATTCATAGAACAATTTACATTTTTATTAAGTTGTTGGTTTACATAAATGTCAATGAAACTTTACAAGCAATCTGTTCCAAGGATGTTACCCTCTAAATTAAACAGAACCTGACTTGCTGTGTTCTGCAGGTCAGATAGGAGGTTCATATAAAGTTAAACTAAGGAAACTTCTATGATCAAAAAAAATCACTCCGATTCATATAATACTGATCATTTGTTAAGCAGGTAGGTCAACACAGATTAACAGTAGAGCTTTTAAAATTTTTGAAAATGAAGTGATGTAAAATGCATGGGGGGCTGTAGTTGGACTTACCTAAGGATTAAGTCTGGTACTTCAGGATTGTCTTCTGAATCAGTTTGTTTTTTGATTTTTTTTTTTTTTTTCAGATGTATTATATTATCTTTGTTTCCCTGTAGTCTAAAAAAAAAAAAAAAATCTAAATCTTAGAATTTCAAGATAATAAGTCTTCCTATCAGATTTAGAAACTAAAAGGTTAGTCATCATTTGTGATGGTTTTTATGACAACTTTAAATACTCAAAATCTCTTAGACACACTCTACCGTTAAACAAACTGTCAATTAGACAGTCAAGCTACAGAAGATATATACATTCCATAGAAGAAGGCAGAATATGTTTAATAGAAGTAAATAAGTAAGTATATGGAAAGAAAGAGAAGTAATTGGTAAAAAAATGGGTAGACATTCTTTACAAAAAGCTCATCACCCCTGTGCTGGCTTGAAGGCAAAACCAGCGAGAGACTCCAAGTCAGAAAAAACAATTTAATAGGAGAGGGAAAAAAAAAAAAAAAAAAAGTAAAATAAAATAAAACACATGCAATGGTACAAAAGATCACTGACAGAGTCAGAATACAACCTGAAACCGTGGTGGTGGCAGTCCAGATGAAGTGGTCTTGTTGAAGCAGTGTTCTTGCAGAAAGGTCTGGTAGCTCTTGTCCTCTGGGAATCCAGTGGGTAAGGCTGCCTGTGCTGTCCCAAGGCCCCGATTATATCCAGGTGGGAATGCTTGGCTCCTCCCCCTGGGCGGAGCATCTCACAATGGACTGATATCATTTTATCAGTTTTGCAATGGGTCCTTGATTGCCTATTAAACAGAGATAGCTCCTGGGGAGAGTTATCTATGAGTCATGCAGGACGGTATTGATGGGCCATTAACAGAAGATAGTCTGGAGGGAGGGGGCACGGGAAACAGTGGTGCACAACAACATTTCATGTAGATGGTGATAGAATACATACTTTGGGCACATTTTACATTGTAACCTAGGACATAATCCACCCCTTATTCTATGACCATCTACATTATACCTAAATTAATACATTCTTACAGCTAGATAGATAAATATACACATATACAGAATGAAACCCTACACTCAGTTCTCACTTAAAATTAGGTCTCCCTGTGGTACACAACGGGTTTCCCCATCTTTCTGCATTACCCACCAAGTGGAACCAGGTCCTTGAGCAAAAACAATCCCACGGATGGGTCTGCCTTTGCTTGATGTGGGATTAATCCAAACAGTTTTTCCTAAGATGCCTTTCATGTGTACCACAGGGACTTTATCTCCATCCACTGTGTGCAAGGGTTCAGACTGGGCAGGACCAGCTCGATTGATTGACCCTCGAGTGTTGACCATCCAGGTGGCCTTTGCTAAGTTCAGTTCCCAATTTTTGAAAGTCCCCCCACCAAGCGCCTTCAGGGTAGTCTTAAGTAACCCATTGCACTGTTCAACTTTCCCGGCAGTTGGTGCATGATAAGGGATGTGATATATCCATTCAATGCCATGTTCTCTAGCCCAGGTGTTTATAAGGCCGTTCTTGAAATGGGTCCCATTGTCTGACTCGATTCTCTCAGGAGTGCCATGTCTCCACAAGACTTGCTTTTCAAGGCCTAAGATAGTATTCTGAGCAGTAGCATGAGGTACAGGGTAGGTCTCCAACCATCCAGTGGTGGCTTCCACCATAGTTAGCACATAGCGCTTGCCTTGGCGGGTTTGGGGAAGGGTGATGTAGTCAATCTGCCAGGCCTCCCCATACCTGTACTTCAACCATCGTCCACCGTACCACAGAGGCTTTACCCGCTTGGCCTGTTTGATTGCAGCGCAGGTCTCACAGTTGTGGATGACCTGTGAGATGTTCTCCATAGTAAGATCCACCCCTCAGTCACGGGCCCATCGGTATGTTGCATCTCTCCCCTGATGACCAGACGCATCATGGGCCCAACGGGCTAAGAATACTTCTCCTTTGTGTTGCCAGTCTAGATTCACCTGTGATACTTTCACCTTGGCGGCTTTGTCCACCTGCTCGTTGTTGTGATGCTCTTCATTAGCCTGACTCTTGGACACATGTGCGTCCACGTGTCGAACCTTAACGGTTAGCTTCTCTACTCGGGCGGCGATGTCTTGCCAAATCTCAGCAGCCCAGATGGGTTTCCCTCTGCGCTGCCAATTGGCCTTTTTCCAGCGGTTCAGCCATCCCCACAGAGCATTAGCTACCATCCACGAGTCGGTGTAGAGATAGAGTCTTGGCCACTTCTCTCGTTCGGCAATATCTAAAGCTAGCTGGATGGCTTTAAGTTCTGCAATTTGACTTGATCCACCTTGTCCTTCAGTAGCTTGTGCAACTCGTCGTGTGGGGCTCCATACTGCAGCCTTCCATTTCCGGTTAGCGCCTACAATTCGGCAGGAACCGTCAGTGAAAAGGGCATATTGTCTTTCAGTCTCCGGTAGCTCGTTATATGGTGGGGCTTCCTCGGCACGTGTCACTTGTTCTTCCTCTTCTTCAAAAGATAATCCAAAAGTCTCACCTTCAGGCCAGTTAGTTATAATTTCCAGAATCCCAGGGCGATTCGGGTTTCCAATACGGGCGCGCTGTGTGATGAGGGCAATCCATTTGCTCTATGTGGTGTCAGTGGCATGATGCGTGGAAGGAACTTTTCCCTTGAACATCCATCCCAGCACTGGTAGTCGAGGTGCCAAAAGCAGCTGCGTTTCAGTGCCAATTACTTCTGAGGCAGCTTGAAGTCCTTCATAGGCGGCTAAGATTTCCTTCTCTGTGGGAGTGTAGTTGGCTTCAGATCCTCTGTAGCTTCAGCTCCAGAATCCCAGGGGTCGGCCCCGAGTCTCCCCAGGCACCTTCTGCCAAAGACTCCAAGACAGGCCATTGTTCCCGGCTGCTGAGTAGAGCACGTTCTTCACCTCTGGTCCCGTCCTCACTGGGCCAAGGGCTACCGCATGAGCGATCTCCTGCTTGATCTGGGCAAAGGCTTGCTGCTGTTCAGGGCCCCAGTGGAAATCGTTCTTCTTGCGGGTGACCAGGTAGAGAGGGCTCACAATCTGGCTGTACTCAGGAATGTGCATCCTCCAGAAACCTATGGCGCCTAGGAAAGCTTGTGTCTCCTTCTTGCTGGTCGGTGGGGACATGGCGATGATCTTATTGATGACCTCAGTGGGAATCTGCCGCCGTCCATCTTGCCACTTTACTCCCAGGAACTGGATTTCTTGGGCCGGTCCCTTCACTTTACTTCGCTTAATGGCAAAACCAGCTTTCAGCAGAATCTGGATGATCTTTTCTCCTTTCTCAAAAACTTCCCCTGCTGTGTTCCCCCATACAATGATGTCATCAATGTACTGTAAATGTTCAGGAGCCTCACCTTTTTCCAGTGCAGTCTGGATCAGTCCATGGCAGATGGTGGGGCTGTGTTTCCACCCCTGGGGCAGTCGGTTCCAGGTGTACTGTACGCCCTTCCAGGTGAAGGCAAACTGGGCCCTGCACTCTGCTGCCAAAGGAATGGAGAAAAAGGCATTGGCAATATCAATGGTCGCATACCACTTTGCTGCCTTGGACTCTAGCTCGTACTGAAGCTCCAACATGTCTGGCACAGCAGCACTTAGTGGTGGGGTGACTTCATTCAGAGCACGGTAATCTACAGTCAGTCTCCATTCTCCACTGGACTTACGCACTGGCCATATAGGGCTGTTGAAAGGTGAACGAGCCTTGCTGACCACCCCTTGGCTCTCCAGTTTCCGAATCATCTCATGGATAGGAGTCACAGAGTCTCTGTCGGTGCGGTATTGCCGTCGGTGTACTGTTGTTGTGGCGATTGGTACCTGTTGTTCTTCAACTCTTAGTAGTCCCACAGCACAGGAGTCATCTGAGAGACCAGGCAAGGTACTCAGTTGTCTGATGTCTTCTGTCTCTACAGCAGCTATCCCAAAAGCCCAGCGATATCCTTTTGGATCTTTGAAGTATCCATTTCTGAGGTAGTCTATGCCAAGGATGCATGGGGCCTCTGGGCCAGTCACGATGGGGTGTTTTTGCCACCCATTCCCGGTTAAACTCACTTCGGCCTCCAATACAGTCAGCTGCTGGGACCCTCCTGTCACTCCAGAAATAGAAATGGATTCTGTTCCTACATACCTTGATGGCATCAGGGTACATTGGGCACCAGTGTCAACCAAAGCCGTATATTTTTGTGGGTCAGATGTGCCAGGCCATCGGATCCACACAGTCCAATAGATCCGATTGTCCCTTTCCTCTACCTGGCTAGAGGCAGGGCCCCCCTATTCCTGGTCATGGTACAGGTTGCTTTCTTCCTGTAAATATGTTCCTGAGGTCCCTTCAAGTGGATCAGTCATATCATTCTTCTTATACTGTCTGGGGTTTTGTGCCTTTGAGACTGGAGCAGTGTTGGCTCTAGATGAGCTCTTCATGGTAGGTGTCTCTCTCTTCAGTTCACGTACCCGGGCTGCTAAGGAGGAGGTGGGTTTTCCATCCCAATTCCTCATGTCTTCTCCGTGTTCCCGAAGAAAAGACCAGAGGTTACCCCGTGGAGTGTATCCTCTCTCCCTGGCTGGTGGGTACCTGCTCCTAATGGCAGAGACTCTTGTTGGTTCTGGCGAGATGTGGTAAATTTCTTCCTTAAGTTCCTTTTTTAGTTTCTGATGGCCCTCTTCAATCAAGCTCCGGACTTGCTCAGCCAGCCTTGTTTCTACGGATGAGACATGGGTACGAAATGGGGCGGTGACAGTGTCCTCGTAAATTCTTAGTTTATTGACCAAGACGCCCACCTTGTCCTCACCTTCCCTCCATTGCAGCGTTGCCAGGTAACGGGAGTACATCTCTGGTCCAAGCCGTGCAAATCTCAACCACATCTGCGATGTGCACTGGACATCATCTGGGCTTTTAGGAAATCTCTCGTCTTCTGAGAAAATGATCTCTAGCACAGCCAATTCCCTCAGGCATCGGGTACCTTGTTCCATTGTGCTCCATTTTCCTTGGTGCACCTGGAGGTCTTCTTTACAAAGGTATCTGTTCCTCACACTTGTTAGCAGTCGCCGCCAGAGGCTGAGAGTTTGTTGGGTTCTCCCGATCCCCTGGTCAATGACCACATCCCGAGACAGCGATCCCAGTTGCCTGGCCTCACTTCCATCCAGAATGGTGTCATTGGCTGCAGCGTCCCAGATGCGGAGCAGCCAGGTCAGGATGGACTCGTTTGTCTGGCGGGTGAATTCCCTCCGCAGGTCACGCAGTTCACCCAGGGATAGAGAGCGGGTGATGATCTCTGGCTCTGTCTCTTCTGCTGAGTGTGAAGGTCCTGCCACATCCTCATCAGTCATTATGCGGACTGATTTGCTCTTTGATTTCTTCTTCTGAACAGGGGCAACTGCCACTGGTTTAGGTTGTTCTGCTTCGGTGACAGTTTGTGTGGAGATGCTGATGGCACCTTTGGTTTCTTTCTCCTCTGTGACAGCTTGTGTAGACACTGACACTGTTGCTTTGTTTTTGGTTCCTTTCTTCTCTGTGATGGTCTGAGTAGATGCAGAAACTGTTGCTTTGTTTTTGGTTCCTTTCTCTTCTGTGATGGTCTGAGTAGATGCAGAAACTGTTGCCTTGTTTTTGGTTCTTTTCTCTTCTGTGACAGTCTGCATAGATGCGGTTCCTGTTTCCTCTACGACAGTTTGTGTAGACACGGATGCCGTTGTTTTGCATTTGTTTCTTTTTCCCTCCTCCTCAAGGAGACGCTGCACCACCCCATGTAGTGTTTGATTTCTAAACATGGTGAGCATGGTGCAGGCCGTGCAGAGAAGGCAAAGCAGAACTAACAACAATATTATGCTGTCCTTGGCACCTAGAGAGAACTCAATACTTTTGAAAACTGCTGTGCCATACCTAAAAGACTGGAAAAAATCATTCTTTACCCCTCCCCACAGGGGCTTGGTGCGATTATTGAGAGCCCAGATGTAGCATTCTGGACCAGGACAAGAACACAAAATAGAGTATATATTCCGAATGATGCTCATTGCCTCAGAGGTTATCATACAATAAACATAATAGACCAATACAGCAATTCTGGTACCATACCCTGGTCTACACATGAGCATTAAGACCGGCAAATACTGCCCCATGTGCGGGAAAATGTAGAGAGCTAGGTATAAGATATATGAAAGCATGTTGAGCATCATAGCGGACAGCTGTTTCTTTTTTCCTCACTACAAAATTGTAATTCTGACTTCTCTCAGTACCTCCTGCCCCACGTTGGGCGCCAAAATATATGTGCTGGCTTGAAGGCAAAACCAGCGAGAGACTCCAAGTCAGAAAAAACAATTTAATAGGAGAGGGAAAAAAAAAAAAAAAAAAAAGTAAAATAAAATAAAACACATGCAATGGTACAAAAGATCACTGACAGAGTCAGAATACAACCTGAAACCGTGGTGGTGGCAGTCCAGATGAAGTGGTCTTGTTGAAGCAGTGTTCTTGCAGAAAGGTCTGGTAGCTCTTGTCCTCTGGGAATCCAGTGGGTAAGGCTGCCTGTGCTGTCCCAAGGCCCCGATTATATCCAGGTGGGAATGCTTGGCTCCTCCCCCTGGGCGGAGCATCTCACAATGGACTGATATCATTTTATCAGTTTTGCAATGGGTCCTTGATTGCCTATTAAACAGAGATAGCTCCTGGGGAGAGTTATCTATGAGTCATGCAGGACGGTATTGATGGGCCATTAACAGAAGATAGTCTGGAGGGAGGGGGCACGGGAAACAGTGGTGCACAACAACATTTCATGTAGATGGTGATAGAATACATACTTTGGGCACATTTTACATTGTAACCTAGGACAACCCCATATTTCTGTAACATTACTTCTGAAACATAAAAATTTTACTATGCTGTAACAATAATGTGATTATACTGCTAATAATCATACTTTGTCATGCTATACAATCATAAAAACATTTACGCTGGAAAAGACCTTTAAGATCATCTAATTCAACCCTTAATCTATGTCCAATGCTAGAGCATCTCTTTAAGTGCAATACCTACATATCTTTTAAATACTTCCAAGGAGTTGAGCATACTCAAGTTTTCCCCTGGGCAGCCTGTTTCAATGCTTGACTTCCCTTTCCATGCAGAACTTTTTCCTAATTTCCTAAATCTCTCTGGCACAACTTGAGACTGTTTCTTCTTGTCCTATTATTATTTACCTGGGTGAAGAGACCAACCCTTTTCTCTCTACAACCTTCTTTCAGGTAGTTATAAAGAGAAACATGTTCTACCTTGAGCCTCTTTTTCTGCAGATAAGGCCCCAGCTCCTTCAGTTGCTCCTCATGAGACTTGTATACCAGGGCCTTCAACAGCTCAATTCCTCTCCTCTGGACACACTTTGGAATCTCAATATCTGCTTTATAGTGTGAGGCCCACAATTTGACACGGGATTCAAGGTGTGGCCTCACCAGTGCCAAGTACAGGGCGGCAATCTCTACCTTAATCCTTCTGGCCAAATGATTTCTGATGCAAACTAGGTTGCCATTGGCCTTATTGGCCACCTGAGACCTCTTCTGGCTCATGGGGACTCTGCTGGTTCATGCTCAGCCACTGTCAACTAGCACTCTCAGGTCTTTTTCTCTTCAGCAGCTTTCCAGCCACTCTTCCCCAGCCTGTGATGCAGGGGGGTGTTGTGACACAAAGGCACTTCACCTTATCATACCTCATACAGTTGGCCTTGGCCCATCCAGTTGTCGAGATCCCTCTGCAGAGCCTTCCTACTCTCCAACAGATCCATGCTCCTGCCCAGCTTAGTTTCATTTGCAAAATTACTGAGGGTGCACTCTATCCCCTCATCCAGATCACTGATAAAATTACTGAACAGAACTGGCCCCAGTGCCGAACCCTATGCAATACCAGTTGAGACCATGTGGGGCCAGCCTGTGCCTGCACATTGAGAATTTCCTTCTTGAAGAATACTTAGCCTTTCAATCTCCCTTGCCCCTTAGAACTAGCTCCCGAGGAACCCTATCAACCAGTTCTCTAAGCCCACCAAAGACTGCCTTCCAGAAGCAAAAGGAAGTACTTCTGGCACCCCTTCAACAATTGAAAACTGTAATTTCATGATTGCTCGGCCAAAGGAAGACCCCAGCCTTCTGTGTGCACAAATAGCTGGTCCAGTAGAGCATGTACTCTAGGTGGTTCAGTCACCAGCTCTGTTAGGAGATTATCTTACACACATTCCAGGTATCAGCTTGACTGTTTTCTCTCCTCTGTATTCTATTTCCAGAAGACATCTTGGAAATAGAAACCTCCCTCAAGAACAAGGGCCAGTTATAATGAGACTTCTCCCAGCACCTTAGTGACTGGGTTATGGCTCAGAATAAAGAATATTAAAATTATTTACTGCAATGTAAAACACATTAATAAACTGCTGGTAATAAGTTTTTAAGAGAGTCTGTCATCACGTGATTTATCTGTGAGGCTAAAAAGCCTTATAGATAGGCTTAGGAAGTGGGACATGAACCCAGGATTCTGCATTGAGCATGCATCTTCATTCTAAGGCCATTCTGGTTTGAACTGACCCTGGTTTGAAATTCTACAACTAGCTCTGTCTAAAAGAGATGTGCAAACTGACTGTCCAAATCCCTGGCCTCCACCTGTTTAGCAGTACAAACTTATCTACATTTGGTTTATCTGTAAATGTATCAAACCTAGACTTAAATCTCTTCATGTAAAATTGAGTCACAGACCTTGCCAGGAATTTGACACTCTTTGACATGTTTTCCTGTGTTTTACAACTCCACTGGGCTCTAATCCATTGCATAAAATGCTTAACGAACAAATAAGTTAAATGACAATCAGGGTTTAAAATGTGTTTCATAATATGTCTTTTTTGATGACCTTTTAATAATGCAACAATGCTGATTCAAGTTCAAAATAATGTAGTATTTATTATTTATGCATTATAAACATTAATGATTTTTTAATTACACCTTCTTTATAATGTGCTATAAACTATCTGAAATGGAAATTAAAAGTTTTTTGAAAATGCTTATTGCATTTCATGTAAAGATTTATAGAGCCCTCAAACACTGAAAATCTTAATGTTTAAAAAGATCAAAATTCTCTTCTACTTGATGACTGTGTTCTGGACAAAAAAACACCACAAATTCAAATGCTCTGTCCTACTGGAGCATGATTTGAATGTTTAAGCACATTCTTAATGTCATTTTAGACACAGTTGTATCTTGCCTGCACACTGGGCAGAGTTTGGGTGTCCTATGTTCAGTCTGCCAGGACAGTAGAGCTATCTCAGATACTCAGTGGTTTAATTAGAAGTAGATATCTAAATTTAGGTGCTTAAATTTCTCCCTTAAAACCATAATTTGGGGTGTAGTTCAGCCTGAATAGAAATCCCTTTAAATAACTCTCTTTCTTTTGTCACTGTATCTGTTCATCATGCAGCCCAAACACTAGCTGATGGGCAGCACATTCTGCAGGGAAAATGTGGTTTTCCACTGCTAAATCTTGAGTGTATTAAAGAATTTTTATTCCTTGGGGTAAGTGGTTTTAGTAGCAGTGCTGTATAAACAGTAACATTTTAAAATTTTTAAATAAGAAAACAGCTGTTATTCCATTTTGTGAAGATGTGGTGTTTTTAAGTGTACTGCGAGCTTTGATAGCAGCTGAGGCTCTTGGGAGTATTCAAATGACTTTCAAATTAAATAAAGCATGTCTAGGAAGCTACTGGGGTGTGATGTTTGAATTACTATATTTTAATTGTCTAGCTCAGAACTAGCCAATTTCAGCTTTAGCTACCAAAGAGTTTTTCTAAATCTGGCTGAAATTCTGCAGTAAGGAAAAATGAAGTAGATGAAATTTTTTTTTTGTTGTTGTTTTCTTTATTGACTGGAAAAATGCTAAAAATGTCAAATCATTTCAGTTAAATGCAGAAATACATTTTCATATCTGTTTATTAAAAACAACCTCAGTTTATTTTAAAGACAGTCCCAAGAAGCAAAATGTTTTGTTCTATACAGAACCTGAATTTACTCCTGCATAATTATGCATTGCAGCAAGGTAGGTATTATAGCAGGCTTATATTAGAATGTCTCCAACAAAATCACCATAATACCCTTTGACTGATGCATTAAATTACTTTTATTTACAGAAGGTTTAAAATAAGGACACAGATAGCACTAATACCTCTGTAAATTTTATAGTGATTTACATAAAGCCAAAAAAATTTTTTTTTTCCTTTTCTTCTTTGTTCCTTTTTTCTCCCTCCATTTTGTTTTTCCAGCTTGTATTACCTCGAAGACTAAGGTCTTCATGTTTATAAATAATGGACAAACATGTTATAAATGTCTTTTTCTTAACTTGCTTTCTGTACAGAATGGACTTAAAACTGTTCCAATAGCAAATACAAAACCTCCATATTAGAAGCAGACAGAACTCTTCTACTATTACGATACAGCAAAATTGGCAATAAAATAAGGCTATTTGACCTATTTTTAAAGTACTTGCTGGTGGGCATGATCTTTCACTTGTCCTGAGAGAATGAAGATGTCGTGGAGAGTGGGCTTATTCAAAACTACTCTTGGGTCCTTTTTCTCACAGACACATTAATATTTCAGTTGAAGATTTAGCAATCTACTCTATTAAATTGTATATTGTACTGGTTTTGGCTGGGTGAGAGTTAATTTTCTTCACAGCAGCTCATATGATTTTTGCTTTATGTGCAAAACAGTGTTGATAACAGAGGAGCGTGCTGCCCATTGCTCAGCAGTGCTTACACAGATCTGTGGCCTTTTCCGCTTGTCTGCTTCTCCCCACTGGCAGGGAGGCTGGTGGGGCACAGGAGCAGGGAGAAGACACTGCCAGGACAGCTGAACCCAACTGACCAAGGGATATTCCACGACACATGGTGTCACAGTCAGCATACAAAGCTGGAAGAAGAAGGGGAGATATTTTGACTTACAGTGTTTATGTTCCCAAGTCACTGTTCCATGTGACAGGGCCCTGTTTTCCTGGAGATGGCTCAACACCTGCCTGCCCATGGGAAGTGTTGAATGAATTGCTTGTTTTGCTTTGCTTGTGTGCAGGTTTTTTTTTACCTTTTGAGCTGCCCTTAATTCAACCCATGAGATTTCTCACATTTACCTCTCCAATTGTCTCCCCCATTGCACTGAGGGGAAACAAGCACAGCAGCTGTCTGGGTCTTAGATGCCTGCCTGGACGAAACCACTACAGTAGTTAAACCTAACAAGGTATAAAAGACAGCTCCAATTTCATACATGCAAAACTGCTTCTGGCACATATATTACTAGTGATATGAGTGGGTAAATTACTGTAGCTAAATGCAAAATTTCCCTCAGTAAGTCCACAAACTAATTCACGTGCATATGTATGTGTACATAAAACTGTCTTTTACTTCCCTCATAATTTATTCTAAAATTTTAAATTGCTCGGTAAAAATACATGTATTTTTTCTGCCAAAAATAGTATAATAAATGCTCTTATTAAACAAACAAACAAATAAACAAAACAACAAACCAAAAAAAACACTACTTGAGAATGAACACCCTGATATGAGATTATTTGACAGGTTAATTTTCACTAAGGGTACCACAAACTTTGGGTATACAATTGTTTAAATTTGAATTTAAAATGTTCCAATGGAGATTCTTGCGACTTGTGTAAAGTGACTAGAGAAACCATCTACAATATGTGTGAACCTGTAGTGTCCTAGTGGCTCACTAGAAAAATAAATCTGAAGACTTTCCCTAAATGAATTAGCAGCCACTAGATCAGGTGACCTAGTCTATAGTAGGCAGCTGGTTTTCCCCCCTTTATTTAACTGAAAATCACATAATCATCAGTCCATTTAGTGGTTGATAAGAATAAGGGTATTAACAATGCAAAAGAAAAAAAAGGGCTAAATTTAAGGAAAGGGCTAAATTAGACCAGTTTTGGAAAAGGTTGGTGCTTAGTATCATGTGATCTGATGGTATTGGCAGTCAGTAATTAGCCTAACAGCAGGTATAAAAGTCAAGTCAAGATATACAGGTCTAACAATTCTAAAGGCAATTTTATATGAGAGCTTAAATTAAGAAGCTCACATTTAGCTAATTGGTTTTAAATGAATATACATTGACTTTAGTATGAAGTGGATATTTTGATATCTTATGATACTAATGCTTTTGGGTGCAGCTTGATTTTGTTTGGGCTTATTACGTACCTTAAGAATAATTAAATACTGTGTATTGCATGTTTTGAAATTAATAGCCACAATATTCCTACAATTTTGGCACAATAAAGTGCCAAAAAATTTTAGCCCTGTTTTTTCAAAGTTAAAAAAAAAAAAAACAAAAACAAACAAACAAAAACAAAAAAAAAAACCCCAAAAAAAAACAAAAAAAAAAAACACAAACACAAACAAAAAAAAAAAAAAAAAAAAAAAACCACAGAAGAAAAGTTTTAAAATTTACCCTTTATCTTACACCCTAAAAAAGCAAAATTTATTCATCCATAATGTCCCCAGTGATTAGAGCTGTACTCTCTAGGGCATTCAGAGGGAAACAGAAAAAGATGAAGGGAAAAATTAAATTATCAGGCTATTTATTCTAATTTTATGGATTTCTCCCAACCACCTGACATAGTTCTTTGTGGCAATACAGGTCCCCACACTACCTATCTTGCAAAAAATATTTTAGATTATGACAAGCAAGTAAGGGGATAATTGCAAGTTTCAATTACTAAATTAAATGTTAATGTGTTCAAAACCTCCTGAAGATATTAGTTTTTTAATAATGTTTCATCTCCATTAATACAATTGCCAAAAACTTCATAGCAAGGAAGAATAGATTTAATAAAATGTTCTACAATAAAAACCCCCAACAAACAAAACAACCCCCCCCCCCAAAAAAAAAAGGAAAGCAAGAATGAAAGGTATTAATAGTAAAAACAGTGGGAGCCATGATGGATTAAAAACCTCAGCCCTCTAATAATATGTCAGTAAAATTATCTAGCTCTGAAAATATACTGTCATTAATTTTTTATTTTATTTTCTGAATACAGAACTTCTTTCTGATAAGACTAACTTTTAGGCTTTACTTTACCCATAATTTTTATCCCATAACATCATTTTGTAAATTATTTAAAAATAAGGAAGAAAACCCCTTTACAGAGTTTTATTTCTGACATAGCTCAAATAGCTTTGAAATGCACAGACTGAAGCTTTCTTAGGTGCTTTTGTAAGATTTCTTTGTTGTTTTTAGTTTTGGGGTTTTTTTGGTTTGGTTTGGTTTTTGTAATTATACTCAAATATCTACTGTGAAAGATCAGCTAAATCCCCAAATGTAAATCCTCTTGACTTCTGGTCTGCCAGTGAAAAAGTCAGCATTAAAACTTAGGTTTCGTTATAAATAAAGTAAATTTTCACTCCTGTAGTGAGTGAATTTCACTCTTTTATTTACATATTTTTCTGTGCTTCACTTTATTCAAAAGCAATTTTTTTTCCTATTTTAATGTCACATTGATCTCTTTTTCACTTATTCCCTCTAGAATTTAAAGGCATTCCTGGGAAACTCAAGAATATTGTCAAAATCTCCACCATCTGGTTTTCTTTAGTCTATAAGTAGTCCTTAAATTATTAGTGCAAACTTTATTTTCTAGCCTTCCCTTCCCCCCTGGTTTGGTCATGGGTGAAGACATGGAGTCAAAGTGAAAGAGAAATCATTCCTATAAAGGGCTGTGTCTGCTTTTTCAACTTGGGAGCAAGCCAGTCTTTAATTGCATGCATCTGTCTGAGTTCTGATTTAATACAGGTGCCTAACAATTTATTGCACAGATAAACAGTTTCCGCCATCTTCACTTTACACTTCACCACCTTTACACACAGGGGGGATCAAATTAAATATCCACAGGCAGTACTCACTGCAGTATTCCTACTTCTGAGCACTTGAGATTTCAGCCCCGGTAACGTTTTTAAATTACTTAGTTTTGGGACCAACTTGATACTTAAGGAGAAGACTGTACAAAATGCAAATAATGCTTCATGTAGGCTCATTCTGTTATCCAAATGAATCATGCACATTATAACCCTTTCCAATCACTAATTAATAGAATAAGAAAAAACAACAACAACAACAAAACAATAAATAAGAGAAAGAGTCTAGTAAGTGATGAAATGTTGAGAATGGATTTCCTAGATTTCCTAGACTTCCAGAGGTCATATAGAAATTAGTCAATAGGTCCCCCTGGAAAACTGCCCTCAGGGTGAAGGGAGCACAAAAGAGCTGAGTGATCTTTGAAGATATTTTTCATAGGGTGCAAGATCTCTCAATCCCCAGGTGTAAGAAACCAATAAATCAAGGCATAAGATCAGCATAGATTAGTAAATTGTGGATCAAACTAAAGGACAAGAAAGAAATGCATGGGTAGAAAAAGACACAGGGACAGGCGTGGTGAAACACTGGGACAGGTTGCTCAGGGAAGTTGTAAATGTCCTGTTATTGGAAGGGTTTAGGGTCAGGTTGGATAAGGCACTGAGAAAGATGATCCAGTTTAAGATTCCCCTGCTTATTCCAGGGGGTTTGGGCTAGATGACCTTTAATATTTCCTTCCAACACAAACTATTCTTTGATTCTATGTATTCTAACTGAAACATGATTTTAAAGAGTTAAGATTTTAGCTAAGGGTTAGAAGCAATTTATATTGATCAAGATGTAAGTTAGATCAGTAAATGGTAGGTTAATGATTATTAGATGCCTAAGCTAGAGCTAACTGTTATGAGCTTGTTTATGGAAAAAGTGGAGTAAGTGAACCGTCATAAGAACAGATTGAAACCAGTAAGAACAATGGCCAGCACCTGGACTTCATACCAATCAATCACGAAGCAGGGGACCTTGGATCGTGCCAGAGGGTCACAGAAACCTGTTGAAGACTCTCCTGACTTCATCCTTTGAGATCATTGACCCAATTCAAGACCACGGACCCAATTCAAGAGAAGAACTGAGCACGCGTGAAGGACTAATAGCCTCATTTTAATACTGTGGGGATGGGAGGTGCTGGAGTTATGCATGTGTATTGTATGTAAGATCTTGGAAAATAAATACAGGGCAAAGAACCTTGTTTGGGGTGGCCACACCTTTTGGAGATGACTCCCATGCCGGTGAATAAACATACCACTTTCTAAGTTTAACTAGTTAGAGGGTCTTTGTCCTTGATTATATTGGTTTTCAATGACTCATAACCACCAGAAACAGATGCATTTTGTGTCCCAAGATTCACCAACATGTCATGCACAGCTCAAAACTGTAACAGATATCTCAGGGAATGAAAAGCAATGTTGTAACTTTAAAGCATCTGTCTATTTTAGTTTCATAACTATATTACCTTAAGCTTCAAATCTTCCAAGATGTCTTTAGGTATGTTAACTCTCTTTTGCAGATTGATAGCCTACGTATACATTACTTTTAATAATTACACAGATCCACTCTCCACTTTCAGACGATGCCTCTCCCAAAATCTTCACTTTCTTATGGCTTTCTTTGTCCCCTTTCTATTTTTCAAGGAATATGGCTCTTAAAGCAACTTTGGCAATCATCTGTGTTTAATCCTCTGCTATTGAGAGCAACTGCATCTTAAAGAACCCATTTATGGTCAAACATAAATTTACACATTACCCGTTTATACTCATTTGTTCCTATTAGTATTTGAAATTATTGCTTTTATCTTAATATTTTCTCCTTGTATTTACAAAGAATAATCATATCTGCTAATAACTTCCATTAGGCTAAGCCAAAATCCCTACATATTTTCTTAGAGTTTGGTGCCATGCCAGCTTAAACCAGTCTAATTTGAGATTATCCTTTTAACCTGTCCCTCTATCCTCAGTCATGTGTGCTGAGAATACTAACTGCCTTTGAAGCTGTCAAAAAATAGCCAGTTTAGAGAATTAATTCAAAAGCAAACTAAATGTAAATAAGGCAAAATTATATGTTGTCCAATTCTTGGGGATTTTTCTGTCTCCTATGAAGTGTTGTTTTCTTAGTTCTGCTCCTTCAACTGCATCATCAGTGGATGCAGGTGCATTTATTTCAGTACAAGAAAGTCAGATTTCAGAAATATAGAAGTAAGATATAAAAGTACAATAGAATATAGAAATATAATAGAAACTGAACTTATGGCTTTATGACATGTGATGTGATCAAAACTGGAAATTCCATAATTGGCACTTTGAGATGGTTTTTCACAAAATATAACCCACTTTGAGTAAGTAAGCAAATGTGCTCCAGCTAGACATATGCATAGATGTATAAGTATAATCACACACATGCACTGTCAGAATTCTCATATACTTAATTTATATTCATGCATACAAGAAACCAATGAATCCAGTAGAAAGATGTTGTGGTTTAACTCCAGATAGCAACTATGAACACAGCCATGTGCTCACTCGCCTCCCCAGCAGAATGGGAAAGAGAAACAGAAAAAGGTAATACCCATGGATTAAGATAAGAACAGATTACTAACTGAAATAAAGTATAAGATAATGCTAATAATAATTATTAAATGAAAAAGGAGACAACAAAATGAGAGACAAATAATATCCAAGGAAAAAAAGAATGGTGAAGCACACTACAATTGCTCGCCTTCTGCTGTCTGATGCTCAACACAAGCCTGATCTGCAATCAGTCCATCCTGGCCAGATCCCTTTAGTTTATATACGGTATATGGAACTCTGTGATATGGAATATCCTTTTGGTCACTTTGGGTCAACCATCCTGGTTGTGCGTCCTCACAGCTTCCTGTGCACTTGCTCACGGGCAGAGCAAGGGAACCTGAGAAGTCCTTCATTTAGTATAAGCGTTGCTTAGCAAGAACTCAAATATCAGTGTCTTATTAGCATTATTCTCATCCTAAATCCACTATATTAGCTAGTCAGGAGAAATTTAACCCTACCACAACTAAGCTAGGACAGAAGGATAGATCCAGAGAATTTAAAAACAAACAGGACGTGTTAAATTATTTTGGGAGACTGAATTGAAGCAGAAGAAGGCAGTAAGTGTACCTGGTAAGCAGAGCAGAAAACAGTACTGAACAATGAAGCTTAAATAAAACATATAAAAACTGCAATAAAACATTTCTTAACAGATGTTCAGAAAACCTATGGAGAATTAAAAACAAACCAAAACAACCCAAAATAAAACCCCCAAATCTCTTTCAATATATTTCAAACACAAATTAACATAGTATGTTATCTTTTTATTTGCTTATGACAAGTACCCAATATAGAACTCAACAGTTAGTATCTTCATGAACGTTATGTCATCTACCACCATAATGAAG
The DNA here is from genome assembly GCF_015227805.2 of Hirundo rustica. Classification (NCBI taxonomy): domain Eukaryota; kingdom Metazoa; phylum Chordata; class Aves; order Passeriformes; family Hirundinidae; genus Hirundo; species Hirundo rustica. The sequence goes on along the minus strand of NC_053451.1, from coordinate 71,007,581 downwards.
GATTTTTTTTTTTGAGTAAAGAAACTTAAAAAACTATAATAATGAATTATTATTCATAGAATAATAGAATAAATTATGAAGATGATCTTCAACATTTAACCATTACTCAGTTTCTTCCAGTCCTTCCAGACCAAGAAATTTTCAGGGTGTTTTTAAGGCATCTGACTAATGACACTGTTTACTGTAAAAGTCTAAAGTTACAAAAACAAATCTAGACTCCTATCACTCACACCAAAAAGGTTATTGAAGAGTTTGAATCTTAGACATATTTGGAAGGTGTTTCACCTTTTGTTTAATTCTGATGTTCACTGAAATAAATCACTGGAGGACTAATTATGAAGTTTCTTCTGTGATGTGGAAGTATGTAGTCTTTTTACACTGGAAATTTCTTTTGAAAGTGGTATAAAAAATGAGCTGGAAATAGTGATGAATTAAAAACCCTTGAACAGGAAATGAAAGTAGGAAAGAAAGAAAACAAACAAACAAACAAAAAAACACAACACAAAAAAAAACCCACCTAAAAATCCTGAGAAGTTATCGTCCATTTTTATTCCATTACTTTTGTGACGGGATGGGAGGAATTTTTTACTCTTCATAGACTATAATATGAACTTGCTTTCTATCCAAAAACATGATACAAAGACATTGGTACATGCAGCTTCAATTGCTGCAAGTATCTCTGTCGGTTTTCACTGGGATAAAGTTAGTTTTCTGCATAGTAATTAGTATGAGGCTGTATTTTGGATTTGTTCTGGGAACAGTATTGATAACACAGGGATGTTTATGTTACTGCTGTTACTGCTGAACAGGGTTTCCACAGCATCAAGGCCTTTTCTGTCTTTTACTCCATCCCACCAGCAAGGAGGCTGGGGATGCACAAGAAGTGGAACAAAAGGGAATACAGCATTGTGGTCATGCAGATGGGAAGTAGCGAATTAATTCCTTGTATTTCTTTGTTCGCATGCACGGCTTTTGTTTTTTGTGGATTTTGTTGTTGTGGGTTTTTGTTGTTGTTGTTTTGTTTGTTTGTTTGTTTTTGGTTTTTGGGGGGTTGTTTGTTTGGTTTTTTTCCTCAACCCATGAGTTTTCCCACTCTGACTCTTCTGTTTCTCTCCCCTGTCCTGCTGTGTGGTGAGTGAGCAAGCAGCTGTATTGAGCTTAGTTGCCAGCTGGGACTAAAACACTGTAATATTATTTTTGACAATGGATGTGATAAGCTCAATTTACTTAATAATATCACTTTCAGAAAACACTATTACAAATAATTATGGCCATAAAGTAAAAGAATTAAATAATTTTCTCTATAAAAATAGTATTTTATCTAGGTGGGTATTTTATTCTCTTAGTAACCAGTACACTACCCATACCAATGTGAATAGATTGTCTGCTTGCAGTGGGCTTTAAAAGAGGTAAAGATAAAAAAAAAGTAGTTGTGAGAGTTGTTATTCTTCCAGAATTTACATTCAAATAAAACCAAATTTATGAGCACAGCTAAGTGAAACTTGGCCTCAGGAGTAAAAAAAAACCAAACAAACCCTGAGCATTCTATTGCCTTCAATGCCTCACTCAAGATGCCTGAGTACAAAGACAGTAACCTACCACATTTAGAATCTTTACAAGCACTTTGAATTCAAGGAATACAAAAGTTCAAGTCAGCCAAGCTGGTTTTTCAATATAAGCATGTACTTTATCTGGAGATAACATGACACTTTGAACATCATGAATAATTACATTTTATTTTTCTACATATTTTCTTTCTTTTATTCTTTATATTAAATATAAAAAATTATGCAACTTTGTAAAAAGTCAAAGATATGCAATAATAATCTTCATAAAAGTATATAAATATTTTAAGTAAAGCCTCACTTGACCTGGACTCTATTTATTCTAGTGAAATAAAATCCAAGTAAAATTATGATTATTTTCTTATTTGTTGGTTACAGTTGTTCATATCAAATTTAATGAAGAAAAGGCATAATTATTCCCTCCAGTGTTACAAATTTAATTTAGTCTTCTTAAAAGTTTTATCTGAAAAATAATTTTCCTCCTAATTTTATACTTTTTCTGATTAAGTCTTTATACTTTTATGCTAAAAAGGGTATGAATTGATTATCTTAGCATTTAACAGTAAAAGCAAGTGTATGACTTTGTAGTAGGTTGACCCTAACCAACAGTCAAGCATCCACAGAGCTCTTCACTCACTCCTCTTTCCCACGGGTCACGGAGAAACTAGGAGAAAGCTTCAGGCATTTAGATGTCCAATAGGTGGGGGGGGAAATCTGCATTCAAGCAAAGCTAAGTAAAGAATTCATTTGCTATTCCTATCAGCATGCAGATGTTCAACCACTTTGAGGAAAACATGAATAATAATTGCTTAGGAAGTCAAACATCATAATCTTGGTTGTTGCCCTCCCTCCTCCTTTTCATAAGCCTGTATTACTGAGCACGTCAGATGTTATGGAATAATGCTAAGGTCAGTGCTGGTCAGCTATTCCAGCTGTGTCCATTACCAGCTTCTTGTGTGCTTTCAGCAAATCACTGAGGGGGAAGAGTAGGAGCAGAGTGAGCAAGAAAGAATCTTGATACTTTGCAACCACTGTTTGGTTACAGCCAAAACACTGTATATTATCAATATTGAGTCAGTCACCAATACATACTAGTACAAAGAAAATGAGCTTCATCCCAGTCAGACTCATCACAGTGTAAGTAGGATTTCCCATTTCATTCAAGCATGGAACACTTCAAAAGTCACTAATAGTTTGTCATCACTACTAGTAGTGACACATAAGATAATTGAGATTGAGATTCCTATCAAAGGAAGTATTGTAAAAATGTATACGGAAAAAGAACACATAACACTGTGTCTATAGAAATAACTGAGCTACCTTTCCCACAGGGTGATATTCAACCAGTTAGTAACTCATTTACATGTCGTTGTAGGACACAAAAGAAATATGAGAGACTCCAAATATTTCAGAAAGCAAAGAGTATAGAAAAGGCTTTATTGTCTAATTCTTACTACTTTTTATAAGGTGTTCCGATACAGACTTAACATGGTTGGTGGCTAGGAACAACACCTCTCTAATCCCATTGGTTAAACTAGAGAAACAGCAAAACAACACCTGGAGAAAAATTGTTTTGAGAAAGGGTAGTTGTTTGCCAAGATTGTTTTGAGAAGAAGCTTTCTTGAGAAATTTTTCCTTGGGAAAAAATTAGCAGCTGCTAGCAGGCTAAAATCTCTCAGACCCAGAAATATCAGGCCCATATTTACAGTGTCTTCTCAGCATTTTATTAAGTAATCCTCACCACAAGCATGTAATTAAAAAAAAAAAAAAAAAAAAAAAAAAAAAAAAAAAAAATCAGGTCCAAGTTGCATGAAGAATGAGCCATTTATAGTGTGATAATCTTTTAAACTCCTAGAATAAAACCTACAGCAGAATTTCTGGGAAAACAAACAAACAAACAAACAAACAAACCCTGTAACAGTGTTCTTACTAAGTATTTATATTACTATTTCCACTATAATTTAAATATTGCTTTCCTAAAATCAGTTTTAAAGCAAATCTCAGAATAGCAGAGTCCAGGAACATTTCTGAGATCCCAAGAGATAATTTAGATCAATGTAAAGAACAGAAGGTGAAAAAGAGCTTAGGAGAGGAGAACATGTAATGACTGCACATGTATCATCGTCCATAAATAGAAGGCTGTTGGACAAGTAGAGATAGTTCTTAATCATTAATAACTCCTAGAGATTTTTGCAAATGACATTTATTACTTTATGTGAAAGTCCTTTAATTGTCTTATATTACCAGAAGCCAATCTCAGTTGAAATGGAGGAACTGCAATCAAAACCACTAAGAAAATGGGAGTTTTAGTCTAGGAAAGAAACGTGAAAGAGCACTGACTGATATCATGCTTGTAGGGTTAGAGAAGGTCAATATCTCAGTAAACCTTGAAAATGATATAATATTTGATTTACAATTTTGGAAAAGATAGGAGTTGCAGGGAGATGTTGACTTTTCAACCTCACCAAAGCAAGCGTCAGAATGGCGATGAGGACATAGATTATCTAATTTACAAGGTTCTGCTCTAGCCATTAAGCAGCATTATTTCAACTAATGGAAAACCATTACATTTTTAGGGTGTCATTTCATGTTAGAAGAGCTGATCGCTAAAGAACAATTGAGTTTCTACAACATATTTTTATGGCACTTAATTAGGGGTATGTCCTCGAGTAAACTCATAAAACCAATGTCTCTCCTCTTTAAAGTTCCTTAGGTCATAGGCTCTTAAAGTGCTAATAAATTTCTGCTAGTTGACATCACGTCCTAACTCTTCAAGTGAAATTCTCTTCAGAGGTTATTATATTGCCTTCTTTCTTTCTGCTTTAGGGGCCATCTTGTTAAATTATACATTATCATTGGAAATCCATTGACCTTCACAATGTTAAAGTTTATTATGTTTCCAGTGAGCAGCAGTACTACAAAACGTATTTTCAAATGATCATTTGATTCTCATTATTTAAGCTAATATAAATAATAATAATAAATAGTACAATACTTCTATGGCTTAATTGAAATTGAAACAGTGCATCTTTTCAATTTCAATAATTTCACATCGGAATTACTACTTTAGGGGAATCTTGGGAAGGATTTGGTTTTTTTGAGGCAGGAAAAGTATGTAAATTCGGATTTCTCTAGGAAGAATTAACTAATGAATAGTACAGCTGAATTGAGGCATAACACAAATTTGTAGTTATAATATTTTAAAGAATTTCCTATCTCTATTTCATTTGAGTTCATTCATGTCAAGTTCATTTATCTTTAGAAACATAATGATAACATTAAAGTAGAACAGAATAAACAGCAGCCTTTTAGGAAACATAGAGAAGAATTTCACTACAGATATAGTCAGTAGATACTCTACATAATTCTACATATATTTAGTACATAATCAGGGTTTTAAAAGATAAATTGTATAGGCAAAATAAATACATTTAAAAAGCAGAGCCCTAGAAAATGGATTGTCCCTATAAGCATCTTTGACTGAAATAACTTTCAGGTTATAAACAAATATGTCAGTTTTATGTTACATAGGTGTCAACAGTAGATATTATGAATAGAACTGCTTTTCTTGTAAGAAAATCCTGTCAGAACTCAGAGGAACAAAATACTCTTAAGTTTTCTGGAGTGATCTGCATGTCATGCTGCATGTTTATTGGAGATTTGTTTGCTGATGGAGAAATTAGGGTCACCAGCATCCTATGGAAAGGAGTATTATCTGTACTGTCCCCTCTTCATTCATAGTGCAGTTCTAGTAAATTTCATTTTAACAGATACTTTGGTGTAAGTGCCTTTCTTACTGGCATCATAATGAACCAGCACCTCTGATAGATACCCCATGCCGGAAGGCTGGTGTAAGACTTAAAACACAGAGAAGTGCAGCATAAGCAATCCATTCGTATGATCACATCTCAAGAGAAGTGTCAGGAAGGAGTGAGAATTCTGCATGTCCCTTCTACACACTGAGACTTATGGATGTTCTTGAAAGGAAAGGGAGAGTTTATGATAGAGTTGGATGGAAGGCACATTTGTGATCTAGTACTGAGAGCTAACACATTACAAGCTGAAGGGAGGCTGAGTTGCTCAGTTTAACCATTGCCTTTTCACTTTACAGTGTGTGGACCACTGCTCTCATGGCTAATTGAAATAGTCAGCATGGCATGGAGAAGGCAGAGGAGAGGACCATGCTGCCTTGACAGCAGATGGGGATAACCAAATGTTTGGACTACCTGGGTAAAGTGCCCAGGCAACTCTTTGACATAACAGCAACAATAATATGTTCTAGTGAATAAAGGTGTTTAGTGCACTTTATTTACACTGTCGAAAGGAAGTCATTAAGTAGTAAACTATTGAAGACAAAATAAAGCCTGTCACTAGAGGACACAAAAAGAACGACTTCATGCAGTCTGTAGTCAGAGCAAAAAGAAGGAAGTTTATTTCTCAGCTTCGATTATATAGATTCTGGACAATGACCAGGGGTTGGAGAATGAGGTTTCCATCTCTCTGACCCCACTAGAAGTCCATCAATTTTCCCTCCTCCAAGAAGGAATGCGAAAGCAATCACTTTGTATATGTTACAGTCCGTGAGAAACTCCACTACAAAAATGCAAACAATCAGAAGGCTAAAATCTCAGGGCAACAAAAGCCTTTACTTTGAACAATTACTTAAATATTAAAAAGGGTGGAAATATCCTTTTGTCTTCCTTCACTTCCTTCTTTGCACCCCTTTTATATTCAAAGTTTCTAATCACAGCACATAACAGGAAATTTAGCAAAATTTGATTCTCTTAAACAAAAAGGCAAATATTTCAGTTTACACAATCTGAGAAAAAAAATGACTGTAGTTATACTAATTTTTCCCAATATGAGAAAATTGATCTTTTTACAGAAAATATGACAGGAATACAGAAAGATGAAATCATTAAGTCTATACAGGTGAAAGGCAATGTACCTGTGGCATTTGGCCTCAGCTGGTGAAAATATCAACTTATTTCTATGAATCTACAGATATGTTTGTTTTTAAGTTACAAAGCAAGTGAGTATTTTATGCCCACAATATGTCTACATTTTATACCAACAATGGCAATTTGTTCTCATTATTCCTTTTAAATGGAATCTGCTTTGATAGAACAGGTTTGCCTGAGGACTTGCTCACATACATAAAATCTTAAGTGGTACAGATATTGAAAACTCCATTTAAAACTTGCACTCTTACTCTTTTGACCCATTCAAGCATACTGAAACTCTTTCAATCCTTTTCTGAAAAACTAGTCATGTTCTTAAAAACATCATGAGATTTACATATGCCTGCCTTTAACTTAGGAAACTTTTTTCTCCCATGTTTTCAGCTATAAAGACACTGGAATTACCCTTTTCCGATATTTTCCCCCATCCTCAAAATCTTATAATGAAAACAATATATACATTATTTGAAAAACTAAGAACTTATTTTTAGTGCAATACAATTTTAAACAGTCTCAACAAAGAATTATTTTTACTGTAAATCTAATTATGGAGAAAAAAATACTGAAAAAAATACTTGCAGTAGTTCAAGTGGTTATGCACTTTCTGGTATGTACAAGCTGGTGTTATGATCCTCACTTCATTATTTCCATTCATCCTAATTCTGAACCTTCACTTCTCCTGATGAAGATAGAGGGGCAGTTGCAACAATTCATCAGTGTCCAGAGACTTCATCAGGAGTATATACAATGAGCTTTTCTAAAATGTAGATATCTGAATATGATATACTCTCCATATATTAAATAAATTAGTACTTTCAAAACATATTTTTAGGGGAAAAAACCCTGCTTCTTCATCCTTTCATCAGGTTATCCTTCATATTGCTGTCTGAGGTTGAAAACTTCTCTCAGATTAATAGTGAACCTAATATGGTCATATCAGACAAGGATGTCTAAGTTTAAAATCTCCTGTCCCTCTACTTCTCTTCACAGACCAAAAGTGGCTCTGCCCTATGCTTGCCAATGATATTGCCAGGTCCAGGGAGAAGGTGTGTGTCTTCATTTCTAGAGGCAGAATTCTGTGTTTGTTATTTTTGCATTTCATGAGGTCCCATCTTGTTGTTGTGCTTTATTTGGATTTATATTGTATTTCATTTTTATATCAGGTTTTGTAATGGTTTCTTCTGTACCACCCTGTTCCCTTGGAAAATGTATCACGAGGTTTGTCCCTGCTCCTTCTCCCCGCCCATCCTCCCACACAGGAATGTAACCCACCTCAGTCCTCCTCCCACCTTATCTCTGATTGGGTAGTGGCTTGTCCCCGCCTCTAGCCCCTTCCCCCTGGGTAAAAGCAAGGAGACCATGTGGGAGAAGTCTCTCTCGCTCTTGGTGCCAGGATGGGGACAGGGACTGGACTGAGCTCCAGACTCTGCAGGGGCAGAACCCCAGAATAAAGCTGTGATTCTCCCTGGACCAAGGGCAGACTCTTTCCTTTTGCCATTGATGGATGCCTGTTCTCTCTACAGGAAAAGGTTCCAGCAGCCTCTGGGATCTTTAAGGCCCTGAAGGAAAAATTCCTTCTGGAGTGGTTTCTCTCAAGCTAGCTGAGGCTAAAACCGAGCAGGGGCTCCGGGAGGGAGAGACACACATCACCATCTGGTACACTCCTCCTGACAATTAGGATGGCATTACTCTGAATGGCATTACTACCTTCTGGCATATCAACTTGATCCCGCCAGTTTGGTGTCATCTGAGACCCTGATGACAACAAACTGTGTCATGTCCAAATCATTCATAAAGATGTTAAACAGGACAAGAAACAAATCCAGTGTGCAAATTCATCCTATGTATGCATTTTCAGGAAGTATATTTGAAAAGCCAGAAGTCCCTTATAAGTGGCAAAACAGAAAAAATTACTCCTATTTTTAAACAGGGGAGAAAGGAAAACCCATGGAATTACAGACTGATGAGCTTTACCAATGTGCCTGTGAACATCATGGAGAAGATCCTCACAGAAGCAATGTTAAGGAGATGTCAACAAGTGAGGTTGCTCCGCTAATGGTTAGTCACAGGAACTCAAAACTGTCACCAGACATTTCCTCAAAATATAATGAAAATGTATCTACACAACTGTGAAACCAAGATGTTCATTATTTCATGTGAAGCATTCGGCATCAGTTCTCACTTAAACAATAGGGCCTAGGATATAATGTAATTAGTACTCAGCTCAAAACCCTGAAATTGCAACTGTATAACTACATTAATAAAAAACCCCAAATGTTTCAAATAACTGTGGATTCTCTTTTCTCTGTATTTTCATCCATATGTATAAAATGTTAAAATTAACAGTCCCCACACTCTAGTAATTTCTAGTAATGCAAATAAATCATCTTAGAATGAGTGTAATTTTAATTTCAGAAATTTGTTCCCATGTGCCAGCTTGTAATTGATATGAGATGCCAGGGAAACCTAGGAAACAGTATTTCCTTTAAAAGAAGTAGTGACAAAAAGGAAAATACATTGAACTACAAAATTAGAGATTGGAAGGGACCTGTTGAGATCATATAGGAACGGATCTGTTGAGATCATCCAGCCCTGTTAAAGCAGTTAGTTACAACAGGATACCCAGAAAAGTGTCCAGTCTAATTTTGACTGTACCCTCACATGGAGAATCCACAACCCCTGGGCAGCCTCTTCCTGTGTATGAGAACACTAATTGCAAAAATGTTCTCTTTAAATTAGATTAATTATTATATTCTTTAATTTCTACTATTTTCTGGTGGGCAGCAGTGGGAAGAATCTGGTTCCTTCATCTTCATTCTCTCCCATTTAGTCATACATATTGACAAAATCTGCTGTGTCCCATCCTCCCTTCCCTCCTCCCCCCACAAAGCATTCTCTGTTCCGAGCTGGACAGAACCAGATCCCTCTCATCCCTCAAATGAAATACATGGCACTCCCTTCATCACCTTTGCTGCTGCAGTCACTCTATTAAGTTCCCTGTTGTACTAGGGAGACCAGAACGCAACACATTAATCCAGATGTAGCCAAGTAAATTACCAACTTCTTCAGTCTGATGGGAACAGGTTCATCCTAATACAGCCCAAATGGAAGATAAGCAGAGAGTAACATTGAAGAGCAATGGATAAGCCCTAAAAAACTTCCCATAACATTCCAAATTGAAATGCTGGCATTCAGTAGCTGTCTCCAGGTGAGGAGACATGTCAACAGATGGGGCCCATCATTTTTCACAGTAGGGTGTCCTACCGTTGTAACTCTAACCTGTAAAGGGTTTGGCTCTTGAAGCCTCAGAGAGAATCTGCACTGCCTCTGATCTCTCGGATGCTGCAGTCTACTGACTGCCCTCAGGAGTTCTTTTGCTTGCCAGCATGGCTCCTTAAGAATCCCACAACTTTTGCAGGCTAGAATAGGATGTGCCCCAGTTCAGCAAAAGGCCTGCACCTTGAGCTTTGCAAAGATGCATCCTCCTTCTGAAGCTCCATAAAGGTCAAAGAATCCAACCACCTAGGCACAGTTGCTCTACCAGTACCTGTGGGCTATGCCTTGTAAGAGAAAATGTAAAAAATGAAATGTAGAAATGGAAAGAGAAAATGTATCAATCCTTTCTTCACATCCTGCTGCCCAAACCACCAGCTTCAGGGGTGGTGAAATTGAGAGGTGACTGTCCTTATCCTTACCTTCCAATAGCAGGAATATTTAATAGCTAAGTTTTAACACTTTAATACTTAACATATAAATTTAGAAAAAAAACTTAGAGACAGCAGGCAATTTGACAATGAATTAGCTAACATTTTTTGCTGAGCAAGATGTTTCTTCAGTTCAGTTTAGGATAACACAGATAAGAAACTAGAAATAAAGAAAATAAATTATTTCACTTTCTTAGGGCTTTTTGTTGGACAGTATTCTAATTCTCACACTGAATAATTAAAAAAAAAAAAAAAAAAAAAAAAAAAGGCAAGCAGCCACTGTACTCAGTAAAGAAACATTATTTTGTCACTTCCGTGACTTTTAAAAGTATAAAACCTAAACTAGTACAATGGATGAGCTTTAGCAATATTTCAACTATACACGCAGAATATGGGACCTATTTAATGTTGCTTTTCACTTATTTATCCATTATTTAACTCCACTTCTCCATTCACATGATTCTGATGAAGGAACCACTAACCTCATAAAGAATTTTTTGCATTAACCTCAATTGGCTAAGATCTAAACCAAGCTTAAATGTTAAATGTTAAGAATTATTTCAGGGATCGATCATTAATAGTAAGACTAATGTTTAATCATCATAAACTTTATTTCATTCTCTCTCTTTTTTTTTTTTTTTTTTTTTTTTTTTTTTTTTTTTTTTTTTTTTTTTTTAACATATGTTCCGTATCATTATGTTTGTATAGATACTTACAGGTCATGGTTCATTTAATCTGGATACATGTGAGAGCAATCACTGAAGGGAACCTGGGCTATTCCAAATGTACGCATTTCCACATGAATAGCTATATTTGCTTATATAAATCTCATCCATATGGCATTCCTAGTTTTATTTCATTTTCCGTTGGGATCATTTTAGATTACAGTTGCTGTTTAAACAGTTGAAATGCATTGGTTTAATGGGCACTTCGGGGAAAATACTGGAAGTAGATTAATGTGTTAGACAGCAGGAGTTTAAGCATAGATAAGAAAAGGCCTAAGCCAGAGAGCAAAGAGGGCTAGAAAATGGAGAGAGGGATGGAAATAAGAAATGTAAAACACTGTCAGTTGAAGAGCATGCTGCGTTTACTTGGACTGAATAATAAAGCCAGGTCTGCAAAATGATACTTTGTATTTTAAAGTAGAAGGTCTCTTCTGGGACAGGAAGCCCCTGGAATGTGAATGTTATAGATGTCATCATATATAGTCATTCAGTTATGAAGTCAATCTATGTCTAAGCTACTGTCTTCCTTAAGAAAAGTCAGACACTTAAGTTCTATTAATGTAATTGATAGAGTTCTGGATTAAAACACAGATTTACAGAGACAAGGTGGTGACAAACTAGTAACTTCACCATGCACATAAAAATGTTAAGACTGAGTCATGTCAGTATTCTGCACATCTCCATTCTTATGCTGCTGGGACCATTTTGGGGGAATAGCAAACTTTAAGAAATCCTTAATAATACCAAATAAGTGAATGATATAAAATTACTTCACTCTTTTGCCCCAGTTTGCTGTTTGCATCCAGTTTCATCTAATCAGTACTGAATGTGACAGCTTTATCAAGAAGTGTGTCTAATCCATCTTGCTGCCATTATAAATGGTCTTTACCATCGGGCCTCAGGGAAAAAAAATAAAAGAAAAAAGGTTTTATATCTGTAGTCATAACCAAATAAAATCATAATAGCTGGCAGCATCTTTACTTATGTACATGAGAGAGTGTTTACATACACTGGAGGTAAAATAAAGAAAATTCAGTTTTGCAGTACATTGAGGATAACTCTAGTTTCAATGTATGTTTTTATATTACCTTATATTCTTACTACATATCTCCACCTATTTCTTCCGTCACCCAACAGATATGGATTAACCCCAAGAAACATACTGATGGTGGGAAAAAGAATAACCTTGCTGTGGGACCTTCTATGGTAGATTAGTTATTTTGAATATTAAGCATGCAAAACTTAATAATCCAAAATTAAGTGAATATTTTTAGGCTTTCTTCATACCCTGTGTAGCAAAAGTAGTAGTTTTAGAAGTTGATTCCAGTAACAAATTTTAAGAGCAGGGCCACATCCTGCCTCTGCTCTGACCTGAGAGCTGTCCTGTGTGGCCACTGGACCCAGCTCACTGTCCAAGCACCTGGTCTGTGACCAGGCTGAGGGAGTGGCTGTTGCTTTCCTGTTTGCAGGTTCAGCCAGCAGCAAAGCTGAACACATACCCCAAGAGACACGCAAAGACACAATCACACAGAGGACACAGACACAGCCTGGCACACAGGCAGCCACAGGCTAGGGGTTACCTTTAACAGTTTTAGTGACTCACCAGGCATAAGCCCAGACCACGTTCCTTCCTCTTGGTCTGAGAGAGGCAAGGGGTTACAAGTGCAGTGCATACGCAAACTCTCCAGGTTCAGAAGCACACGCACATCCATGGATGCACTGAGCACTGCGATGGCCATTCCTACTGCCTGGAATCCCTGCCTGGATCCCATTTCCTCCTGTCCCACACATTCCTGACTCACCAGCAGGTCCACTTGGCTGCTCGCTGCAAACACACAACACTCACACACTCATAGGTCTCCACTAAACACCAGCACAGATCCTGCCCACCTCCCCATCTCTACCCAAAACTGGTACCTACCCAAACCTGCTTGCTGGTTGGTTCAGCTTGGAGTTTGCCAGTGAACATCACAGCACATCCCACATACATCTGGCTTGAGGAAGGCACAAACACTCTCATCATCCAAAACAAGGTATATGGGCTATGACCTGTAGTCCCACTATAGCCATGGTTGCTGAGTCCATCACTTCCTTCACTTTCCCTGGTTCCTCCAGTAGCTTGTCCTGGTTTTGGCTGGGATAAAGTTAATTTTCTTAGCATCTAGTACACTGCTGAAATGGAGAAAATTAACTCTGTCCCAGCCAAAACCAGGACTGTGGTTTTGGCAACAGACAGTGTTCCTACCCCAGTGAATTCCTAGAACCCTACTGGTTCCAGTAGCCAATGCCACAGGCAAGAAGCGCAGTCTGACTCCAGGAGCTGATACCCTGTCCAACCATGCCAGTCCCGTCAGGAGCTGGCACCAAGTCCCTGCAGTATTCACACACACCTGGTGTGGATTGTGATAGTATGCAGGCACAGAGTAAATATTTAATAAGAAAATATGAGAAGACAGGACAAAGTGGTGATCAAGTGCAGAGCACGGCCAGATAAGTGTGCCAGCCAGCTCTGATTAACATGCCATCATCCCTGTTTTGCATATTTTTCTGTATTTTTCTTTGTTTCTCCCTTTTCCCATTTCCTCTGCACATTGCGTGTTCACACCAACCCCTTCCACTCCTTCCAACAAACTCAGCCTTCAGGTTTGCATCCTTCTGAGTTGCAGAGTGTCAGTTTGCTCTTGATACTTCATCAACTAGTGCAACTGACTCACTGTTTCTGCTTACTGTCTTTACAAATGTTAACTGGACCGGGTTTAAGACCATCTGGTTTCCCTCTCCCTTTCCTCATTCACTCAAATGAAAACAAACAAACAAACAAAATATCCCACCCCACATACTCTTCAGGTCAGTGGCAAGGTTTGTTCTTTTCACAACCTTTCTTGTAATTTCTTGGTCAGGTGTGTCTTCACATGTTTTGATTTGACTCTTTTGACCAGGTGTCCTTAGAGAAGATACTCTCCTTCAACACACCCTTACAGATTAAGATATTTTACACAGCCTGTGATAAATTACTCATAATCTCATATATTTTTGCGAGGGCTGTACAAAGTAATCACTGAGTGCTCTGAAGACAGCAATGGATATGGAGGGTGCTGCAGGTCTTCCTCAGATCAGTAGGAGCAAAAATATAAGGAGTACCTGTGTCCTGCTACAGAGTGGTACATCAATAAAAGAGAATGAAGAACCAGTTCAAGCAGTGGAGTCCTATGCTGTTAGCTCATATTCTGCCTCTGTTCTACACTGCTCCAAATCTCTCTCTTGAACAAATTTATTACAGAAGGGGGTAGCTGTAAATTGTGTGATTATGAGCCAGTCTGTTCTACTTCATCTTGGAGACAGGCATCAGTCTTTGTCAGTCTTTCATTTAGTGCAAGAGCTGTAATTACTATGTCCAGGTAAATAATGCTTTTTTGCTGGGCTAAAACTTTGTGGAAGGTGAAATGTTATGTGTACAGAAGGTCAGTGCAGCTGCCTACTGAAAAAGATTCTAAAGAAGACAGTGGAGAGCTAAAAGAATATAGAAGCTTTGCCTTCCAGTATGGCGAGGTCAGGATGACAAGAATTTTCCAGATTCAGGAATATCCCAGAATGTCAAAATAGCTTTTGAAATAGTCCTGTTAACATTCAGACATCTGCACCTGAAGCATTTTGTAAATAAAAAAATAAACCATAAGACTGTAAATTGTGTACTTTTCAAGAAAATCTGAGCATGATCTTACTGTTGCCAGATACCTTCCTCTAATTTCTATGTCTCACTCTCACAGCAACAATAATTACTCTGAATTTAATTATTTAATCCAAAAGCCTTCCCAGTATCTAGTATTTGTGATGGGACATATTGATGGTTGGAATATTGATCCTTGAAAAAATTATTATAGGATGTTGATTAAAATACAGATCATCTACTGAGCAACATAATCTTTCCTAGACTAAAATTTTACAAGTTTTTAGTTCTACATTATAGATAATACTCCTTTTTATCCAGACTGTGATCCATAATTTCATAAGCTTTGTATTATGTCTGAGTGATGAGATTAATGGAACAAATAAATGTCTTAGGACTTTAAGTCAAATAATGCTGCAACAGATATGATCACTGAGTTATTAATGGCTTATTGGGTGTAAATTGTTAAACATTATAGAAATTCCACAGCTTAAAAATGTATCATCTTCTAAGAAAGTTATGCAATCTTTGACTTACATTAACTTTTCAGAACATTTTTGTAATTATAATGATCCTGATTAATAGGGAAAGAGAAATAAAAAAAAATCTACTCTTCCCCTATTAATTTGTTCTGACACAAAAAAATCAGTAAAATTAAAAATCCCCAACCTGTATGATTTTAAATCAGTAATATATTCAGACTGACAAGCGTAAAAAACAGTTATGACAGTGGATATTCAGTTCCACTGCTCATTAAAAGTAAACTAAATCCTGTAAATTATTAATAGAAGGTAAATATGGAAGAAAAACAGAACCTTTTCACTGCAAACGATAAATTTCTAAAAAGTTGAGCTGTGTAAGTTGCAAAAATATTATTTTTGTTAGCATGATAAAAAAAAACAGTGAACAATCCTTCACCAGTAAGCCCACTGAAAAAGCAGTTCATATGCAAGAAGTACAATATGTAATAAATTTTAAGAACATTCTAAGGAAAAGTGATTTTGTTTTATGAATAATGGTGTTGTGCTGTAAACTATTCTCTCATTTCCTTAATTAAAGCTTCACCTTGAAATTCTTTGCAAGAATTTCAAATCAGTAAAACATGCACCTGAGAACATGAATTCTATTTTTTTTTTTTTTTTAATTAACTGGAATTTGCTGTTACTTGAAAGAGATGGACTGATTTCTCCAGGAAGTAATATTTAAATCTAATACAGGCAACAAACAAATTGGTTTCCAGTTTCATGCAAGATGTAATATGGTCTTCTGTTTAATATTTCTTAAAAAATCTATTCCCAAAATTTGATTCAATCCTACAACACAAAATATTATTAACTTACCACATTTCTTGCAAAATGATAAGCAAATTAGTGAACTTTTTACTTCATCTAAGAATCAAACCACCACTTTCTTTACAACAAAAAGCTGAAAAAATCTGTTCCTTTACTTGTGGTTATTTTCAAGAGTCAATTTCAATTTAAACAGTATGTGTTTTAAGTTGCTTCATAAAATGGAATAACTGTCAAGGAAAGTGCACATTGAAACAACAACATGATGATTGAACAGGGCTTATTCTAATAGGAATTCACAAGAATTATAAGCCAACCAGCAATTTTTTCCCTCTGGAAGTTAATTGTTAGTAAAATAGTTACAAATAAAATAATGAAAAATTGCATTGTTAATCTCTGTGTTCATACACCCATGCTTAAAGATACATATTATATAGGGTATATATAATATATTCATATTATATAGAGTATATAGAAAAAAATATTTTGTCCCTACAAAACCTAATTATGATTCATATACATTTGCATATAGACTGTGACTCGCTTACATAAAAAACCAACAATCCCTCATACAGTCAGAGGTCAAATAGCAGAGACATACATTAAAATGTTTTCTAATTGTTCGGATAGATGATATCAAAATAATTGCAAAATTATTATGTAATTATAATGACAACAAAATTTTGTTGTTTTCTTCCTTTGTATGTTATGCCAGTCAAAGTCAGTAAAGGTTATGGATAGAAAACAAATTTTATATCTCACTTGAGGAAAGCAGTCGGGTATATTGAAGATCCAGTAGTCTGTGGAATACTTTGTATTAGGCATTGAATATGTTAAGAAGGGAAATGCTTAAGAGGTAAAAATAATTCTCTGTGACCTTTCTCTTTCACTCCCTTTATTAGAAAGACCTAAACTCTGTAAAGAAGTATATGCAATTTTCTCATATTTTAGAAGCACATATTTTCCTTACCCTCTGCAGAATATTTATTATCCTCAACAGAGTCTAAATTAGAAATTCCTCCCTATGTGGTATACAAGATATGGGTTTAAAAGTTAACATCATTCTATATTTGGTTGAAAAGTTGAAGGAATATTTTTTTAGCTATGAAATATAAGTATTAATTTTAAAATTTTGAAAGCAGAGAGGCTTGGGGGGCTTTGGTGGGTTTTTTTGGTTGTTGTTTTTTTGTGTGTGTGGTTGGGTTTTTTTTTGGGGGGGAGGGGGGTGTTTTGATTTTTAAGAAATGAATTTGAGAGATTTTTTAACCCCTGACTCACTCATACATCTTTCTTTGAAAGCAATTTTAGAATATCCACAGTGCTAGTACTATAATATGCCACATTTTTCAGATTCTTGCTGTTCCTCTTTTTACTTCCATGAAAGGAACAGTAAAGAAAATAAAACTGTTTATTGTTTTTGTCTCTCACAAAGTATCATTTTCTGAGTGAATCGTTTTGCTGTATATTTTTGTTGAGAATGGAATTTAAATTGAATAGAACCGGTCTATCAAATAGCTGGAAATAATTGGCAGGCATGGTTAAATTCAGAATTGAATTCAGTCTTGGATAGCACTGCAAATGTATTTATCTGGAGAGTTACTTGCACAGTATATTGCCTTTTTTATGGAAACTGCATGAAGCAAGAAGAAAGAAAATGAAACAACAAAAATCCTTGTAATAGCTTTCAACTTGTAAAAGTTCTAAAAATATTTGCCTTTGGAATTCTGTTTGATAATAAACATCTAAAAAGTTATTCAAAGCAAGCATTCTTTTCTGAAACAAGGCTGGAAGCAAAATGGAATAATTTAGGAAGAATTCACATTAAACTATTTTTCCTGTATCTCAAAATTATTACATTTTGCTCTCTATAATAAATATGGAAAATAATTTGAGTGTTTAATTTAATTAAATTTGTATTATAAAAAATACATTTTTATGGCTTGCATGTTTACTGTTCTGACCAAAACCCAACCAACCAACCCAAACCCCACAAACTAAATATCCTCCAAAATATGACTAAGAATGGAAAATTACAGTATAGTATGTTATTAAATTTGAAATATATTGCCATAGAAATAAACCCACAAAACTTTTAGAACACGACTTTACATATGCAAAAGCGCTTTTCATATTTTAGATCTATATGCAATATACATGCATAAATTACTTTACCAAAAATTAATCTTGTAAGTGAAAAAATCTGAATTTTCTTAGCCATATCCTCTCTAGAAATAGAAGAGTAAAAATATACTAGTTAATGCCTAACTTCTTTTAATTGTCTTTCCTATAATTTCTTTGTCTACATGTGTTGAGGGTTAAGTTTCCTGTAGAATTTTTTTCCCCCCATAAGTTGCTAGGAGACTAAATACTGGTAGTTAAAGGGTGCTTGACCCGGACAAAAGGAAGTTGATCACTTAGTTTTGGGGGAGGAAAAAAAAGCTCCCAGAGAGCTGAAGGTGGGGGGGGCTCATTGCTCTGGGCTTCCGGGGAGCACGGTCGGGCGACTGGTAGCTGCGTGGAGTCCACGGATAACGGAGGAGTCTGGTCCTGGGAATTCTATCATCTGTTGGAGCGCCCAGGAATTCAGAATTCCTTTGCTGCCCTGATGGATTTTGGGTCAGCCCGGGTCCAGCCGCTGTGGGTCCTCCAGCACTGCTCACTTCGTCTGCCAGGGCACCCCCTGCCTGCCGAGGACAATCCACCGCTTCCAGCCATCAGCGCCGGAGTTTCCACCATTTGCCCCTCGGGGTTCTTGGTTCTGTTTTACTATTATTATAATTGCTGTTGTTGTTTGTCTGTCCTGTTATAGTTACTAGTAAAAGACTGTTATTCCTTTCCTCATAGCTCTGACTGAAAAGTTTTTTTAATCTTCCAAATTATAATAACACGGAGGGAAGGATTTAAATTCATCATTCCTAGAGGGGCCTGCGTCTCCTTAGCAGACACCTGTCTTTTCAAACCAAGACAACATGTTCTTCATTTGGCACAATTAAATTTTGTAATTATGATACAATTAATAATTTTCTTAGGATATTAGTAATGCCTGTAAATATGTTTCCATCAGATTTAATTATTGTGACAAAAGCTCCAAATTTTTTAGAACGATGTGCTTCAATGTGAGTGGAATATCAGGGCTAAAATATAATCAGTTGATGAAATTTTTTTTCTGCATTCTCTAGGGACAAACTACAACTCATCCAAATGCACAGAGACCTAGAAGAGAGGGAAATGTTGAGGAATTCTAGTTTGTGAGTCTGGAAACTATTGGTATAGCATATGTGTATTATAAGGTATTATTTATTAAACCACATAATAAGACTATTAAGAATATTACTTACAAAACTTAATATAAATATTTCTCCTTCAGTTAATATATTTTTAAAAATACACATCAAAATTTTTAAATATTGCAGTTGCTTTAAAAAAACCCAAAACATTATCCATATTTCTCCAAAGTCTATCCTGCCAGCTCTAACACTAATGTGACCAGCCCACTGAGAGCCAACACTGGAGGGAAGCCCCTGGCTTCTTGGCTCAAATATATTTAAGTGAAAAATAGTAGTCATGAGGACACATGAAGGAGAAAAGGATGCAGCAGAGGAAAACAAGGAAAAGGTCATTTTTGTGGACGTAGCTAGAGAGGCATCTTGGAAGAAGGTCCAATACTCAAGAGGATGTGCAGGACTGCAGGAAGAATATGGTGGGGCAGCCGAAGGAAATACTGTCAGTGACCAACTCATGACAGGACAGGGACATTCCTGAGGGACATCAACTCACAGGTGTCCCATGCTGTAACAGAAGAAAATGAGTAAATAACATGGTGAGGTGGAGGAAAACAAAAGAAAGAACAGGGGCACAGTTCTGCACTGCACCTTGCTGAGGCAACTGGAAGAAACTGCATGTTTCACACAGCAAAAACCAGGAGTACAATCGGCTAGGAGTGTTTGCATGAATTGGCAGTACATTGAATTAAAATTCTTCAAGTGAAAGCTATTTTACCAGACCGAAAAAGAGAGCTAAAAGAAGAACAGGTCAAGGAATAATTGCTTGACCACCAGAAATGCTACCACATTTAAATCATGCTTAGAACCAGTACAGGACAAAGTAGATACTTAAGGGGAAAAATAAGCATAGATAAAAAGCATAGATTAAGCACTCTGTGAGCTGATCCAACCTAGACTACAGGAACTGTATTAAAAATTAGTATAACACAGTGAACCTCTGACAGAATTTGTCAGTCCAGAGGACAACATTTCATCTATTTTGATATGGAGGTACTTTTGATACCTGATAAAGGAGAATGATTCCTCTGGCCTGAGTCTAACTTTGTACTGTGGATTGAAAAAATATTAACCCTTACACCACATTAGATGCGCTTTCAGTCTCCATCCTTCAATGTAGTTTCATAAAAAATTACTCCAGATTGCAAATTTTAACACAGCATTAATAAGGAAAAATGAATTAAATGTAGAAAATGGTGAGTTTCCCTTCTTTCTAAAGGGAACTTCTATTGAAATAAAACTCGCATGTAGATGATCTCTGTCTAGTAACCACCAATGAAACTACTGTGCCACAATATGTCTTTGAATCCCTACATTATCATGTACAGCTAAAAGCATTTGTTTACTGCTGTGTCAAGAGTTTTCATGATTTAATTATTGCATGAAAAAAAAATTTCATTCTACTCATTTTATAAGCCTGAGGTGTCCGATCTTTTGTTAGAATTGTTGAATAACTTTTCTTATTTCCTGTTGATAACAGTTCATTGGTGCTCTCTCCATGTCCCATTATTTTGTTCCAATGTACATTTTGCAATTGCAAGACTTATCATCTATTTCCATTCTATCATTTTAAGCTGTTATATATTTAGCTCATGACTACCTGATATAATTACAATGTTTGTTTGCAGATTGTCCAAATAGGAGTCCTGGAAGGCTTGGGTTGATGGATTTCTCCACTACCACTAGAGGTAAATAAGTGGTGTTTTTTAAAGGCTTTAAAACTCTTTTGATACTCTCCTTCAGTATCCAGCTCACACTGGTTACATACTTTTTACATTTTCAAGTATATAATCATCCTTCAATTTTGATTTCTCTGTATGTATTAAGTACATTTTTTGTCTTTGTTTATGTTTTGCTGAATACTTTCTTCCCTTACACAGATTCACAGAATGGTTGAGGTTAGCAGAAAGGCCACCTACAGTAGATTGATCAGGAACATGTCCAGAATAATTTTTACTATCTCAGAGAAGGAAGACTATACAACCTGCCTGGACAACCTGTACCAATGCTTAGTCAAACTCACAGTGAAAGAAAAGAAGTTCTCTGATATTTAGAGGGAACCCCCTGTGTTTCAGATAGGTCCATTGCTTTTGGTCCTGTTACTGGGCTTTCTCTTATTTGCATTTCATCCTCAGTTGGGGGGAAAAATATTTGTTGCCAATTAATAAAAGAATGGGACAACAAGGGAAAAAAAAAAAAAAAGAGAGAGAGAGAAGCGAGACCAAAACCTGAAACTCCCTGTCTCACACAGGGGCAAAAATTTGTCTCTTCTCTGAGAAGGGAACCCTCCTCTACTAAAACCTTGCCACATAAATCGGTACATGTATAAGTGAGTTCACAATGACCTCCGTGGGAGTGCAAGAGTCTGTGTGCCCGACACTGTTTTCATTAGTTTTATGCTAACATTGATAGTAAACCAGTTTCTTTGCTCTAACTGCTCAATGCACCAATTTACATAAGAATAATGCTGCAAATATAAAGGCAAGCAGCACAATTAAAATCATCATCAAATATACTTCACAATACTTAATAAATATTCATTTTGAAAATTCCATTTAACATTTTTGGGATTAAATATTACTTTTTTCTTTGCAATATGCAAATTTGACTACTAATACTAATGTAGTAATTTAATTATACAGTAAGTATAATGAAACTATGTGGGTTAAAGGAATGTAATTTATGGAAAACACTGTAAAGAAGTGGTGTTATCTGTGTGAAGCACACAGCTCAGATATTTCTGTTCAACAATTTAAATTGTGAGTATTATCCTCCAACACAATTCCTCCACAACTAAAACCTTCCTGGCATATTAGATGGTTCCTAGCCAATATGGTTAGTTCATTATTCTTTTGCTGCTCATACAATGGAGATACTCACGTTTTTTTGTTATGTTGTTATTCCCTCTCTTCATGTCTGTGATGGACTTAATATTATAAGAGTAAAATTCGGATGAAAATTTGAATATTTAGTAAGGATTTTTTCATTTTACTCTGTGGCAATGTCTCCTTGTATACATATATTCATATCTATATAATCTATGTGCAGATATATGTCTGCATCTATGATATGTATATAAGAGAATTCAGGTCTATTTGTACAAAATTATTTAATGCAACAAACAGTTTGCTGTTCTTTTGTTCAATTGTTTTCACTATGGAAGTCATAAATCAAGAATATCAAAAATTTAGCAACTAAACTACAATCCTGATGTCTGTTAGCTCTGGGTTCTGAAGTCTGCTAACTTTCTGAAGTCTTTTAACTCTGGAATCTGTTAACTCTGTTTTCATGGGATGTATCATTGTGCATTTGAACCATATTATATTTTTATATAAACCAGTCGATTTTAAATTATGGAGTTTTATAATATCTCATGGCTTTTGAAACTGAGGCATAAGTAAAGTATTTTTTTTAAGGTAACAGCCATAATGAATTCTGTAATCTAGTGGCAATTTATGTCATAGAAATATTTTTGTGGATATGATTTAGGGGTGATTAACGTGGTGCTAGGTTGATGCTTGTCCTAGATGGCCTTGAAGGTATCTTCCAGACTTGATGGTTCAGTGATTCTTTGGTTTTTGTAGTCAAAAAAAGTAAACAAGTAAACTTGTTTATATTTTTCCTAAAAAACAAAGTTCATCTTGCATATTAAAAATTATATTTTGTAATATAATTAATGTCTCAAATATTCTAAGCAGAGAGTAATTTAAATTCTTGAATGTTATGCTAAGTGACCAACAATTCCTTAAAAAATTGGGGTTTTAAAGTTTTGTTTACTAGCAGTTTCTGTTCTGAACCTATAGAGTGTAGCACCGTGCTTAATACAGAAAACAGTTTGCTCTATAGATAGGTGATGGTAAATGATGACTTTTCAGGTCAATAAATTCCTTTTCATCAGATGGAGAGCACAGATTCTGGTCTAAAATTTGGGAAAAGACTTTGGAAACATCAGGAAAAACAGCAGGAAGCAATCTGGAAGCTGTGTTGCTACCAAATGGAAGTCAGATGAGAATGTAAGAGATAGCTGTAGGTGTGCTGAGATTCATCAGTAGGCTTGCTAACAAAACAAACCTTTCCAGTGCGCTCAAAGAATCAGAAGATACTGCTCAGATACTTCAGTAACTTAAGTAGGTAAAGGTAATCCACTGTGTCAATTCAGACTGGGTGACAAATTGATAGAGACAAGACTTGCAGTAAACGACTGGGAAGTACTGATGGACAGAAAAATCGGTATGGGCCATTGTGTTGGTTTAGCATGGATGATAAAAACCATGGTGGCTTTAAGATTGATGGCCGGATTGGCCAATTAAAATAGGGATACGCCTCTAGATCGCACAGGCTTAAAGATCAGAAGAACCTCCATCAGGAAACTCTCGCTTCCTTCTGGCTTGCCAGTAGGTAACACCAACCCCCTGGGGCAGCTCCTCGGAGTGGCCCAGCTCAGCTAGGCCTGGGGAGAGCCAGCCTGGGCCTGGCCATACTGATGGGCCCCCCTCAGCTCCCAGCAGGGAAAGGGGAGGCTGCAGCTTAACATCTGGCTAACACTAACTTTAAAGCCTATCCCCACCCCCTGCCCCGCCTCCCACGGCCAGCGCTGAGGGAGATGTCTGCCGAGTCCCTGATTGCAGCTCCAGGGCTCGGTAGGGCTGGTCCCGCTCCACCGTGGCCCCTCCCAGGGCCTGCGCGTGGCCCAGCCAGACTCTGCTTCTGCCGCCGGCCAGGCCAGGCCCACCCTATGAGACCAGGGGTAGGAAGGAGCCAACTGCGTTCTTGTCTGTTGAGATTTCTGACTACCTGAGCTAGAAATCTCCGATCTCCAATCTCTCAGCAGTTTCCCCCCAGCGTGGCCTTGAAATCTGACACTGTGAGCCGCAGCCAGGGAGAGAGGATCTGGGCAAGCTATTAACGTTTTCTTTGCACAAATGAAACTTCCAGAGCCCTAACCCTTCCCTGGGAGAAAGGATAGGGACAGAGTGAACGCAGAGAAGACACAGCATGAGGCAGAAAGTCAGTGAAGAGAGAGAGAAAGACTAAGTGGGGGAAGGGATTGAGGAGTTGTAATTTTAGACTGGAGTTTTCTTATGACCTATGGTAATGAACTATAATTTATTGGTATTCCCTTTAAACCATGGGAAAATATGCATTTTGGAGAGACGATTATTCAGATTTGTGGATTTGAGCAAAGGTATCTGTGATGGACTGAGTGAGTATTGAAATTAGTACCTGTGATCTTCTGATCCCATGAGATGTCTGAACAGAGAGAGAGAGAGAGAGAGAAGAAGCCCTCTGCGCCAGTGAAGAAGTGAGAAGACATCTCTGTTCCCTGAGATGAAGAATTCTTTGCCTTTGGAATTACCTAACTTTAAAAATGACACACCAGTATGCATGAGTCCATGACCCATCAGCAGCTTGGGAAACTGCTAATGGGAGGGGAATTCTTAACTGCAGATTTCCAGGTGGCTGCAGATTTGTGACATAGAAGCCACCAGAGGACTCTGTTTCTCGTGGCGATGTTGCCATGGAGCTTCTAAGAGAGACTTCTCTTCTAAAGAACTGATAAAAGCTTATTTTTTAAATGGTGAAACTGTGACTGAAAATCACAGGTTTTGTCTCTTTATGTTATTTGTGGAAAAGTGAACACTTTGTGGGGGAGGAAGACTGTTTTGAAAGTTTCATTTTGATTCTTATTTTTTTCTTTTAGTGCATGTTAATGAATCTATCTTTGTACCTTTAAGTTTGGGCCTGCTTGCCTTTTTCCCCTAATCCTATCTCACAGCAGAAAAGACACTTAAACTGCTACACTAAATTTGGTAAACAGAATTCAGCAAACATGAAACCACTACAGTCATCGATGAATGGCCCAGAAAACCAATCTTGGCCTAATTTTACAGCACATCCAGGTTTTACAACCCAAAAATTACAGCTCAGAAAGACAGTCCTAACCTGGATACATTAAAAAAAGATGGTGAGTATGTTGAGAGAGGTGTTCCTCTTTCTCTATTCCACTCTCATGAGAAGTGACCTGAAATATAAATTCAGTCCTGGGGTATCCAATACAAGAAAGACATGGATCTGTTGGAATTGGATTCAAAGGAGAGCCACTGAAGTGGTCAGAGGGCTAGAACACCCTTTCTATGAGAAGGAAAATGGCTGAGACACTTGAGTTTTTCTAGTTTAGAAAAGAAAAAAGCTCTTAGGGAAACTTATAGCAGCCTTCCATCACTAGAGGGGGCCTACAAGAAAGCTGGAGAGGGACTTTTTCACAAGAGCATGAAGTGGTAGGACATGGGATAATGGCTTTAAACTGAAAGAGTATAGGTTTAGACTGGACATAACGAAGATTGTTTTATTAATTTTTGACTTTGAAGGTGGTGAGACACTGAAACATTTTGCCCACTGGAACATTTTGCCCAGAGGGTTGATAGATACCCTGCCACTGAAAGCGTTCAAGGCCAGGTTGGACAGGGCATTCAAAAACTTGATCTAGTGGAAAGTGTCCCTGCCCATGTCAGGGAGGTTGGAATGAGATGTACTTTAAAGTTTCCCTCCAGCCAAAACCATTCTGAAATTCTATTAAGTCAACATTTTTCTTCTGTATTTAGTGCCTTTTTGCCTCAAAGTTTGCCCCAAAATTGGGATCTGGGAGACATTAATATCAATGGAGACTGAGGCAAAAAGCACCTTCAGTGCCCTTGTTTTCTGTTGCTTCTAGAACATTAAAAAAAGGTCAGCAAGTTTCCATAGAACAGAATTCAATGAAAACATGGTATGATTGTTTGGCTCACTTTTTCTTTTGGTGGTGATATTGCTGTAGAATTCCCTCTTGTTTCCCTTCCTACCCTCAGCCAGTACAAACTCTGGACATACTCTAATCTAACCAGTTCTTTTTCTGCAGATGCAGATCATGTGCTTATAACACTTCTTTGTAGCTTGTTCCTATTTCCACCTCCTGTATACCTACTTCCTGTGTCCAAATTCAATCAGACACATTCAACAAAGTTGGAATTTTCTTCGAGATCACTATGGATTGTTCTGGTGCTTTGAGAAATCTGTCTTTAAAAACTGACCATGTATCCCAGGATCCCTCACCCTTTAAGGTAAAGATTTTCCTAAGAAATCTTGCTTACTTCATCACAGAAATAGCAACAATCTGAAGCAGTTCTGAAATCCTTATTTCATCATTAGTTATTCTCACTGCCCTGAGGAAATACATGAGTGAATTTTCTTGAAAGTTTTAGGAAAGTGTTAGCAATGTATTATTCTTTTCTATTGTAGTTTGAACATGAGTATTATTATAACTGGACACAAAATAAATGTTTGATGTTTTTTACATAGATCCTTCCGATTTTAATTAAGTTAAAACAAAGTTTTGGGAGCTCACTATACTCAGTATTCCCTTTTCAAATAGAACAAAAATTTGAATTAAGTAAATGTTTTGGAAAGTGTTTTTTTCTAAAGGATTGCTTACTGAGCTGGTAATAATTTGTAAAAAAAGCTGTATTCAGTCCTTCATAATTATATAGTGAACTCTTTTTTTTTTTTTTTTTTTCCAATTTTTTCCTTCTTGTGGCTGTGTAATCATTGTCTGAATTAATAAAGTATAAAATGAAATGACAGTGTTTTATGAATTCTAGACATAGTTTTAAATAGTGCTGTTGAGATTCAAAATCTGTTAAACTCTTCTCTACCTAGTAAACACCAGCCACTGCATGTCAACATACATATATTTTATATACACATGTGTATGCATATATATATATATATATATATATGCACACACACACATTGAAGAGATGTGACATGGAATTTTTTTTTAGTGACTTGAAAAATGTGTCACTTCATCTGAGTGTCTTTCTTATCAGAGAAAAATGCACTTTATAGTATTCAGAGAATTTTTGGCAGCTGCTGTTTTAACAGTGTAAAACATATGATGTCTGCAGAGAAATCTTATTAGAAGTGTAGCTATTAAAAAATCTGAAGACAATTTCCAAATTCTGTTGAAAAAGGTATTTAAATAATTCTTACAATGCTGACAATTTTCTAATCAGATATTCATCTATGAACCTTTCTCATTAAATCTGAAGATGACTAGATTAAGAAGAAGAGGTGTTTCAAATAATTAATGATGGAGAGAACAAGCTAGAAGTGTAGATGTATTCAGTCCGGAAATTTATAAGGCCACAATTAGAAGCCATGTTGTTACTTGCCCTAGAAATTGGAAAAAACAAAACAAAACAAAAAAAAGGATTGTATAATTTTCAGGGGTTTGGTCAATGTTCTGTCCACCTCAAAAGAGTATTTGAACTTTTTGTTATTATTACAGTCTCCAGAATGAAGGTCAATCTTTTCTGTCCAATTCTTATTCTATAAAACAGGTAAAAGGAGATATGGTGATCTGCCACAAAATTATTCTTGAGTATACTATTTTAACCTGCACAAAAAATCAAACCAAATGTCTACACAGTTCATCAACATGATATAAAACTATTTGTATCCATGTAAATACAAAGTTTATGGTAACTTTTGTTACTTGAATCAAAGAAAAAAAATGTTTTAAGGGTTTTGTGGCTATTCATAATAAAGAAAAAGCCCAGAATTGGAACTGATATTTGAGAAAGAACAAGTGATTTAAAATATTAAAATATTGAAATATTATCTAGTCAAAATTGATGAGTTGTCTTACACACCTTTCCTCACATATCAATACTAGAATTCAGGTATTCCTATAAGAAAACACTACAAAATATTTTATAAAGATAATTTCTATTTTTGCAATATTGAGAATTCCATAGCTGCCTTAATAATCTATAAATGGATGTTGAAAGTTTCATTTTTTTTAAGTTTACTGCTCCACATGTTCCTTGGGTCTGTGTATTTACAAATATGATTTTTTTTCTTTTCAATAAGAATGAGTGTTCCCATATCCTTTGAAACTTGTTTTCTGTCCATAAAAAGATACTTGGATGTAGTCAGGTGGGTATTGTTCAACAAGCAAGGATTTTTTATTTATGCTCTGTGTGCTTAGCTGTGAAATAAATTATTTTTTATTTTTCATGGCAGTAAATGTGCACAGGAGATGTTAGCTGTGAGGCGTAAGTATTTTTACAAATAATACTTTAAGAAATGCTGTCATTTATGAGTTTCAGTGCCTTTGCAGACAGGATTTCTGAATTATGAGGTATTTTCTGAGAGCTACGGCAAATAGATTTCAGTCTAAGTGTTCACAAACTGTACACTTAAGCATTTCCACCATTATTTTCTCTCTTTAGAGGATTATTAATCACAGCCATCCTTGTAACAAAGGAATCACAAAAAATACTATGAATAACACACATTTAGATTGATGGTCACTTGTACCACATACAAGATGGGTGGTACATTTGATATAAGAGAAGGAAGAGATACCACTCAGTGGGACCTGGAAAAATGTGAGGAATGGGCCTGTGGGAATCTCATTATGTTTAACAAGTACAATGCAAAGTCCTGCAACTGGGTCGGGACAACCCCAGACATGAGTACAGACATCAAGAAGAACTCATTGAGCATTCTGGTGGACCAAAAGCTGAACATGAACCAACAATGTGAGCTTGCAGTCCAGAAGGTTAACTCTATCCTGGAGTGAATCAAAAGGAGTATGTCCAGCAGGTTGAGGAAGATGAATATGTTCTTCTACTGTGCCCTTCTGAGACTCCACTTGGAGTACTGCATCCAGGTCTGGGGTTCTCAGCACCAAAAAGACATAGACCTGCTAGAGTGGGTCAGGAGGAGGCCACAAAGATGATCAGAGAGCTGGGACATCTTTTACAAAGACAGGGTTAGAGAGTTGGAGTTGTAAAACACGTAGAAGAGAAGGCTCTTGGGAGACCTCATTGCAGGTTTCCAGTACTTTTAAAGGGGGCCTATGAAAAGGAGGAAGAGGAGCTTTTAACCGATAATGAGATGGCAAGGGGGAACAGTTTTAAACTAAAAGAAGAGAGATTTATATTAGGTGTTAAGAAGTCAGAGGTGGTGAGACACTGGAAGTGTTTGCTAGAGGAAGTTGTTCAAGGTCAGGTTGGATGGGGCCTTGATCATCTTGATCTAATGCATATCATCCCTGCCCATGCAAGGGTGGATGGAACTAAATGGTCCTTAATGTCCTTTCCAAACAAAGCCTTTCCATGATTGTATTACTTAGATACAGAAATTTATCCAGTGCTTCAGAAATACCTGAATATGCACAAGAGTACAGATCACCATATTTTTTTTTCAAATAAATTTGATAATGAAATACAAGAAATGACAAGAAATAAAACAACAACAAAAAATAGAACAACAGCAACAAACACCCCCCACACTTCTCCCCATCCACTACTGCCCCAATCAAAAAAACCCAAACCCCAAACATTAATTAAACATTGGAAGAGATTGCCCAGACATATTGTGGAGGTACCATCCTTGGAGAAATTGTCAAGCTTGATAGAAAACACCCTGCAGAAGTTGCTCTATTTGACCCTGCTGTGAGCTAGAGTTTGGACCTGATGATCTCAAGAGGACTCTTCTGACTTCAACCATTTAATGTTTCTTACAATTTCACTCTTTTTTCTTTACTGAAGCTATTTTTCTCTGCTATAGCAGGAGGAGAAATGAATGCTTAAAGAAGATATGCCTTTCATATTTGCATCTCTCCAGTCACCAGTCACCAGCAATGTGGGCAGGAAGCCTGATCTGCATACTGGCACTCCAGGCACTACATAACTAAAAGAATGAAAATTCTCAAGGCTAGGAGAATGTAAACATGAGGTTTTGCTATGTTATGTTATGTTATGCTATGTTATGTTATGGTGGTGGTGGTGGGTTTTTTTTGTTTGGGTTTTTTTTTGCTTTTCTTCTTGAACTTGAAGTATGAGTTTGCAAATATTTCCTTCCTTTTGTTTATTGTCTTCATTTATAATCTAAATGAACTAAGGACAGAGTATATTAATATTGAGAAACATTATCTTTTAACAATTTTTCATATAATGCCTTTCATTAATTAAAAAAAAAACAACATAAATATAGTGCTGTGTTTGCAATTAAAATTTCCTGCCAATAATTAATGGAGGTATTGCTAGCAGAAGCAATTCAAATTTTATAGAAGAGATTGCTCCAAGGTGCTATTCAGATTAAAATGCAAAGGCTCATGTGCATATCCCTTTGTTCCTTCAATACTGGGGACTTCATTTGAAAGTGTTAACAGTAGTATGACAAACCCAGGCCTAAATTGTTGTTGTGTATTATTTGGGTTTATATTGTATTTAATTTTTATATCGGGTTTTGTAATGGTTTCTTCTGTACTCCCCTGTTCCCCTGGAAAATGTATCATCTGGAAGTTTGTCCCTGCTCCTTTTCCGCACTCATTCTCCCACACTGGAATGTAATCCAACTCTGTTCCACTCCCACTTTATCCCTGATTGGTAGTGGCTTGTCCCTGCCTCTAGCCCCTTCCCCCTGGATAAAAGCCCGGATAAGAATGTGGATTGCTCTCTTGGCTGGGGGACAGGGAGCACGCTCCTGACCCGGCAGGGGCAGGACCACAGGAGAAAGACTGAATAAAGCCCGGATTTCCCCCGAATCAAGTGCAGACCTTCCTTTGCCATCGGCGGGCGAATGCTCTCTCTAAAGGAAAAGGTTCACAGCCACTCTGGGATTCTTGGGGCCCTGAGGAAAAATCCTTCCAACTGTGGTTTGTCTCTCAAGCTAGCTGAGGCAAAAACGGAGCCGGGTGGCTCTGAGAGAGAGAGAGAGACCACACTAAAGTATCTAATTTCTGATATAGAATTAAAACTTTGACGAGAATTAAAGCATACATTGAATTGTAGATTGAAATATGGAGTGTGTTAACCTTGGCCAGCTGCCAGACTCCCACCCCACCTCTCTCTCACTCTCCCACCTTAGCAGGACAGGGAAAGAAAATAAAATAAGGCTCATGGGTCAAAATACTGAGAGTGAAATCACTTCACAGTTCCAATAATGAGCAAAAGAGAGCCAACTTAGGGAAAATTTATTTAATTTACTGCTAACTAAGATCTGGGTGACTGGAAACAAAAGCAAAACCCATTCTTACCGCCCCCCCCCCCACCCATTCTTTTTTCAATAACTTACTTTCAACACTGCATTTCCAATTCTTCCACCTGTTCCATTCCCAGAGGGGCAAGGATTATGGGGGGCAGGAGGCTGTGGTCAGTTCCCAGCAGTTACTGCCTGCTACTCCTTCCTTCTCACATGATTGCCCAACTCCTCCCTGGGTCCTCTCCAGACTCCTCAAGACTCCAGAGTAAACCTGCTCCACAGTAAGTCCTCTGTGGGCTACTTTTCTGTCAGGAAAATCATCTCCAATTTTGGCTTTCAGCAGATCACAATTCCTTCAGGAAATATCCAGTTGCTCTTGTGTGGGGTCCCCAGTGTTATGGACTGCAATGTATCTGCTCTGGCATGGTTCAGTCTTAAGGTTTTCAGGGGAGTCTCTGTTGCAGCACCTTTAGCACCTCCTACTCCTCTGTATTCTCTGACTTTTGGTGTTCTAAGGGCTGTTTTTCACTTTTTGCCTCACTGTCTGTTTAACTTTTACCCTTTCTTAAATATTTTTGCTCAAAGGTATCAGCAGCCTGGCTGACAGACTGGGCTGTCTCCTCTGGTGGGTCCATTGTGCAACCAGTTGGAATCAGCTGAGTCCAGCTGGTGACAACTACTGGACTCTACTCACAGAAGCCATGCTCACAGATCCCCAATATGAAAAAAATTGCCACCTACACCAAATATGAAAAGGAAAGGTATCAAGAAGAGAGTCACAAATGCAAACTAAAATTCCAAAATTTCCTTGTGTTTGAAGTCACTGAACCAAGGTAAATAGAGATACTGATGAAGGGGAATGGATATGTGAAGAATTGCAGGAACTAGAGGATAAGTGCAAGTTGTAAGAAAGACAATTTTGTTATAAAGAACTATTTTCCTATTGTATATTTTTATTAAATGTTAATCATCATTGTTCTTTCTTGGAAAGAAGTTCTTTTAAATCAGACATGCCAGCAGGGTTATGTGATTACTGGGAAGTTTGTCATAAAAAAATAATCCATATATATGGGTTATTATGTGTTATATGTATGTATATGTTATATACATATATCTATATGTATATATGTGTGTATATGTGTGTGTGTGTATATATGTGTATATATGTGTATATATATGGGCACATGTGAACACATATAAGAAAAACACCTGATGCAGATGGAGTCCTAGTCAGACTGATGGAGGTAACTAGCTTTTTCCCTCATACTGAATAAATACTCTGTGTCACCTAGGATGTTAGTGAATGTCTGTATATATAACTGCCTAAACCTTCAGGGTGAGGTCTTGTTTGTCTAGCTTGGGCATTTACAATAAATACCTGTAATGTCTCCTGGTTTCTTCAAGCACCATATTGGGAAACAAAAGTCACAAAAAAATTAGAAAATTTGTAATCTATCTAATAACAAAAATCTCCTATAGAACATAGAAGAGTGGCCCAAATGCTGTGCAAAACAAAAAGTATCAACCAAAGTGCAAGAAAAAAATCCTCTACCATTCATTTACTTTCAAAATTTTTCTTATGTTCCTTTGGGTATTCTGTGGACAGTGGACTAATTTCAACAGCTGGAGCTGAACAAGGAATAGTCTTATCCAAATATTTATCAGGTGGTGAGTAGCATATGTGGGAGCTCTCAATTCAGTTGTCTAAAGCAAATAAAGCCCCTCACATTCAATTCTGTAATTGAATTTTATTAAAATAAATATCCTTTTATTGGGATAAAAGTTCTGCAATCAACAAGAAACAGTAGTACTACATCTTTCTAATGGTTTGTTCTATGAATTACAGAAATTATGCCCACTAAGAGCTCTGTTCAGATTATTAAACATACTTTGCAAACTACATAACATTCTATCTTAAACAAAAATATTCTGAAGTAGAATTTGGGTTTGTTTCCAGCTGCCTCAATGATTTGTTCAGTCAAAGCAGTGTAAAGAAAAACAATGTTCCCATTATTTTTTTCAATTCTTTATTTGTGTGGCATAGACGGTAAAAAAGAAGAAAAAAAAATGTGACTGGAAGAAGCTATTGCAGTACAAAATGTGATAGTACTGCTCACAGCTAGAACTAAGTATGTAGCTCCTGCTGTAATTGTGATCAGACCATTAAAATTTAACTTGAATACAGACAATGAATCTTGCATGAGTTTCATTTTGTGAAGAACATTCCCCCAAAAAGCTCTTAACATTTTTAAAAACTACTGAGACCTTGTCCTGGGTTACAATGTAAGGTGTGCCCAAAGTATGTATTCTATCACCATCTACATGAGCTGTTGAAGCCAGGTTGGGCAGTGTTTCCCTTGCCCCTTCCCTCCAGACTATCTTCTGTTAATGGCCCATCAATGCCCTGCTGCATGACTCATAGATAACTCCCTCCAGGAGCTATCTCTGTTTAATGGGCAATCAAGGACCCACTGCAAGACTGATAAAATTATATCAGCCCATTGTAAGATGCTTCAGCCAGGGGGAGGAGCCAAGCATTCCCACCTGGATATAATCTGGGATTTGGGACAGCACAGGAAGCCTTACCCACTGGATTCCCAGAGGACAAGAGCTACAAGACCTTTCTGCAGGAACACTGTTTCAACAAGACCACTTCATCTGGACTGCTACCACCGTGGTATCAGGTTGTATTCTGACTCTGTCAGTGATCTTTTGTACTATTGCATGTGTGGTGGTGCAAGAATTGTTTTATTAAGTTTTTATAAGAAGTTTTATGTTATGGTTCAGTTCACTGTGCCCCCAGTTCTGCAACAGTCCATCCCCTTTTGAGTTTTCTGTATAACAAGGTGTTTTATGTCAATCATCCCACCCTCCACCTATCATTGTCAATCCCCTATCCCCCCCTGCTCTGGGGCATCCTGTCTATCACCCCAGGAAATTCCCAGGAAGGGTGTCGAGTTATAGGTCAACCCCGGGGGAATCCCCTTTTCCCTTTGTGTCAGCGGTCAGAGGCTTAGAAGTGGACACCCCCTGTTGCCCCCTGAATTCCCTGGTTTGCTATCCTGTAGTGACCTCCCCTGAATCCTCCCCCGCTTATAAGATCAGAGAGGGAGATTCAAATGCTCTCTGGCCAGCAGTTTGGACAAGCTGTGGATCTCCTGCAGCTCGGCTTGAATAAACCATCTTTAAACCTACTTAGCCAAGAGCCATCCTTTCATCTACCGCCGCAGTCACAACACAATTTGGACCAGCTGCTGCTGAGAAGCCGAGTCCAGCAGGTAAAGATAACCTGTTTCCATACCCGGACTGAAAACGCTCTGGCTGCTGTGCAGATCTGAGCCAGCCAGGGGCCCGCGTCCGCCCGGCGCAGAAAGGCACAGCCACAGCATGTGTTTTATTTTATTTTACCTTTTTTTTTTTCTCTCCTATTAAATAGTTTTTTCCTGACTTGGAGTCTCTCGCTGGTTTTGCCTTCGAGCCAGCACAGACCTCCCCTGTTTTTCTGATGCTTCCCCTTGTCTTACTATTTTTCCTGTAAAGTAGAAAAGGTGTTTAGTATAAAACAGATCATGTAGACCAAAATCTTTTTCTTACTTAAGCACTTGAAGTTTAGCAATAGAGCAGTATTTTCCATTATAGACACTGAACAGTCACATACAATGTTTCTGTCTATACATAAAGCAAAAAAGGAAGACCAGTAATATTGGATTATGTAACCTAAAAATGTGTATTCTATTTCATCTGTTGAAAGCTGTTTTTTGTTTTCCTTACTCCAGGGGGGAGGGAGGAGGATACCTTCTGATAATGGCCCAGCCATTAAAACCAGGTGGAGCAGTACTTCGTATCTCTTTCACCACCCCTCCATCCTCCAGGGGGACATCTTCTGATACTGGGCCATTAGGGCCCACCAATGACATGACACATTCCATCATCCCATTGTGAGATGCTCCACACAGTGGGGGAGGAGCCAACTGTTCCTAGCTACATAAAAACTGGCACTGAAGGACACAAGGTATCCTGTTTTTCCACTGGATTCTGGAGGAAGACTGGACCCATCTCGCCACCACTGGATTTTCTACAGGACCATCTCTACTCCACAGTACCACATCTGTTACTCCAGGAGGACTTATTTGGACTGCTTCCAACATCCTGTCTAACAAGGTGCCAGGTTGTATCCCTGACTCTGTCAGGGTTTTTTCCAGGATTTTTTTTTTTTTTTTTTTTTTTTTTTTTTTTTTTTTTTTTTTTTTTTTTAATATTCCTAGTAAAGAACTGTTTCTCCTATTTCCCATACCTTTGCCTGAAAGCCCCTAATTGCAAAATTATATATAATTTGGAGGTAAGGGGGGTTTAAATTCTCCATTCCAAGGGAGTCTCTAGTTTTCCTTGGCAGACAACTGTCTTTCAAAACCAAGGCACCAGTCAATTCAATAACTGGAACACTTGAGAATAACAAAGTGTACTTGTGGACATGGACAAAGAAAAAAAACTACTGTAGTTTAGAGAGAAATCATCAATAAGCAATTGTTGATTGCTTATTGTAACAAAAAAAAAAAAAAAAATGCACAATGCACCTAGAAATACAAAATCCCAAAGACAATATTTCTAAGCAAAATATTTTCTGTATCAATCAGTGTAAATGCCTTTTCCCAGGAGAAATACACTCTAGGAAACTATGTTGTGAAATATTACATCAGAAATTGTCATTAAAAATTAAAAATATTATTTTTGTTTTCACCTTATATATTTTCTCTGTAATTCCAGTCAGAAACTATAACTTTTTATATGCCAGTGGAATTTACATATGGAACAGTCAATTATTGAATTAGTTACTTTGTAAAATGGCCAGAGTTAAAAATAATTTATAGGTTACAATTTAATACTACTCCAGCTATCTTTTCCATCTTATCCTTTCTGAACTCAATAATAAAAGATTAAACTGATCCACCCATTTTTATTTCAATAGATATGTGGAGTAAAGTGCAATATTTAAATTATTAAAAAACAATTACCTAAAGTCAAATAATTACTTAATACTGTCTTTCCATGCCCTTGAGTAAGTAGTGTGGTAACTAGGGGTTTCCCAATGGAATTTAATGGCCAATTGTGTCTGTGTTTTAATTCACAGCCAGGTAACAGCCAACTGTTGAAACCCTAAGCTTCCATGACTCATAGAACTTAATGTTTCCATCCACAAACAGTTTCCTTTTTTTTGTCAGCAAGTCTTTCAGCTGGATTTTTCATTCCCTGGCTGTAATTTTTTTAGGATGTACTGTTACTTTAGTTAAATATCCTCTTCTTTTCTTGTTTTTTGTAAGTGTCAAGTCTTGATTTCAGACTAAAAAGAACTGATTAAACCAAGAAACAAGCAAAGAAATAAAATTAGGAATATATACCTCCAGCTTGACTTCAAGTTGTATTTTTTGGTGTTTACTTATAAAGCCCCAAGTAATTATAAATCTTCCAGTTTTCTGCTAGAAAAATGAAATAGGGTACTGGGCCAAAAGGGCCCCATGTCTGAGGCATTATATTCATTATATTTATGTTCTAAAATGGTTTTTACTGTCCAGTATGATAATTCTGACACAATTTCTCCTGTGCAGTTTTTCTTCTACATCTGAGATACAAATGTATCTCCTCCAAAGTGTTTAAAAAACCTCTCAGTCTCCTCCTGTACGTGGTACTGCAAAGTATTTAGCAATTCCCGTGAGCTTTTCAGCCATTTGCAGCAGAAGCTCTGAGACAAGAAGAAAATTTAATAAACATAAATATGGAAATTATTTTTACATTATTTGCTTAATTTAAACCATTTCCCACTATTGCTGTATTGCATATTTGAACTCGGTTGCTTAAAAGCAAATCTCACTAACTACAAATTATTCCAAATTGAGTTACTGATATTTGCATTCAGAGGGATTCTTGCAATACACATTTCCTTTTCACATTAATGGACAGAAAACCTTCAGTTATCCTAACTTCCATTTTTTGATTAGGGCAAATGTGAGTGCTTTGAACTCTGTACAAACATATCCACATTACCCTCTGGCTAGCTATGACTGTAGCTAAATAATGTAGTTGTTTTACATACCAAATGCTGAAGTTGTCTTTAGGTGCTTATCTGGGAACACAGGAGACTTAACACGACTGTGTCAATAACTACTTCAAGTATCACAAGTCAGAAACTTTCCTACTTGGCTCCTGTAGTAAGGGAAGTGTTTAGATTCAGTAAATACCCTCAGAGTGTTACTGAAAATGGGCAAGTATCCCACAAGTATTCTGCATATCACTTGCAATGCAGAGCAACTCATCCAGCTTGATGATAACAACATTTAATTCTTCCTTTATATTTTAACTCCCACAATTATATGGACTAGTAGGTAACAGGTCATTGAGAACTGGATAGAAAGAAGAGAACAGTAACTAAAGATGAGCAGGTATATTGAGAATATAAGAAACCACAATTTGGATTTATATTGACTTATTAAAGAAAATATGGGTATTGATCTAGTATCGATACCCAACTGTGACAGACAAAAACTCTCTAACAGTTTAAAGTTAGAAAGTGTATGTTTATTATGGCACCGGACAGTGTGCGGGATAGCTCCCAAATTCACACCGCAATTTACAGGTGATCACAGAGTCCTTTTATTTACAAAAGCATTGAATACTCAAAATACAAATGCATATTCATAACCCTGGTACATCCCATTCCCCACTTCGTATGGTAATTAGCTCAAAAGCTATTAAGCGTGCGTAGTTTGTTCCTTGAAATGGGTCGGTGGTCTTTTTCATGGGGAGGGGTCACCAAAATGAAGAAGTAAAGAAGTCTTCCTCGCTCTGACCTTTCTACCTTTTCAATGCAAATGTGATAAATGAACCCTTGGTAGGACTCCCACTTCATGTCTTCATAACCGTTCAATGAGTTTCTGGGCAGAGGAAACCTACAATTGTCTTATGTTCCTAAAGGCTATTCATCATTTTCAATATTCTTCATTATAAACCCAGCTAACCAAGCAAAGTTGACAAGTAATCAGTTATTCTAATATGGAAGAGTGATCCCAAACTCAATTTCTCTTAGTTAATTACTAACTTTTAATTTCAGCAAAGCCTACCTATCTACTTTAGTTAATTTCAGCAAAGCTTACCTCTAACTAAAATCTTAACCTTTCTAAAAATCCTCAATTCTCTAAAGTTTATGTCTCAATATCAAGCATTAATTATGCAAGATCCATCTGATGTAACACTTTTTTCCTAAGTGAAAAATTCTATACATTTAAAACACTTTTGTTTTAAGCCTCGGAGCAAGTCTGCTCAACCATCAAGTCTTCAGCTTTCAAGTCTTGCTATTTTTATTAATTTTTTTTTCTTTAAATCAGTACTGATGGAATTAAGAGCTTGACTGGAAGAATTTTATCATAGTAACATATCCCTACATGAAGTTTAAAGCTGTCATTCTCAGAAATTTATAGAATCATGGACACATTGGAAGTGACCTCGGGAAATATCCATTCAAATCTCCTGTTCAAAATAGGGACAGGTCTCACCCTAAGTCAGGGCTTTGTGCCAGCCGGTCTTGAAAACCTCCCATGGCAGAGAACATGTTATAATGCCACTCCTATGGGAACATTTTTTGTGTTTGGCATAAAAATATTTTCTTATCCTGCTAAATGTCAGGTATGGTCAACAAAACCAAGCAAAACCAAAAAGTAAAGCAAAAATTAAAAGTAATACCAGAAACAAAGTAAGCAACAAACTAAGCATCCTCAGCTATGTCATCAATCATTCTATTCATAAATACTTTGAATCTATTTTAACTGTTAGCTTCAGAATCCAGGAGGATGTTCAAGGAACAAAAAAAAAATCTTTAATATTGCTAAGAAAAACATCATGGTTACCAATTAGATCCTGATTTCCCTTGTTGAGAATAGAGTGCAAGACAATCAGACTTATTAACTGATATTTTAATAAAGTCGCCTAATTGATTCAGAAGTGGAAAATGTAGAACAATTTCTTGGGGACTCTTTGTTAAGTGCTTATGTTTACCTTCCAAGCAATTTCTAATAGTAACAGCTGAAAAACAGTCACATATTTCCCATATGTAATCAGTTAAAAGAGAGGAAGTACAGATAGTTTGAATGTATTTTTAGATCTACATGCAAATTACTATCTTTTTCCAAGAGTCTCACTCTTGCTATTCTGCCTAGTTTATGTGTTTGTGCTGTGTACATGGGATGTTACAATTTCACAGATTGAGAAACATCATAGTTCTAAGAAAGTCCCTTTTTTACTGCATTTACAGGGCCTACTGACATGGAAAAAATGCACCCACTTGTCATGATTTAGCCCCATTTGGCACTAAGTACCAAACAGCCACACTCTCACTGTCCATTTCTATCACACAACCTACCTGAGATGGGGAGGTGTATGAGTGTTGTACTGCATTAATTGGGTTTATATTGTGTTTCATTGGATTTGTAATGTTTTCTTCCCTGTTCCCCTTGGAAACTGCATCACATGGTTTGTCCCTGCTCGGCTGCACCCATCCCCCACACTGGAATGTAACCCAACTCTGTTCTACTCCCACCTTGTCCCTGATTGGGTAGTGGCTTGTCCCTGCCTCTAGGTCCTTCCCCCGGGGCAAAAAGCCCCAGGATGGGCAGGGCTTTACTCTCTCTGGCACTGGTGGGGATGGGAAAGGAGCTAAAATAGCTCTGGACCAAATAAAGCTATAATTTCACCCCCCCCACCCCAGACAAAGAGCAGGCTCTTTCCTTTTGCCATCGGCAGTCGTCTGGGTCTCTCTAAAGAACTACCACAACTGGTGCCTAAACGTGCGGCTCGAAGCTACAGGGGGCTCCCAGAAAGCTGGAAGAACCACGCAGGGAGCCCAGGTCCCTGACCCTCCAGGGCAACCAAAGGAATGCCCTGGACTCCAACATCGGCCGAAGAATCTCACACAGGTACATGAGTCACGAAACATAGCCCACCCACGCAGAGAGACAGACCCGTCAGGCTTGGTGTTCGTTGTGGAGTCTCTACAGGCCAGGGCTGTAGCTTTTTCCTTTGGACATAAAAAACCCATCTGAGTGTTGCGAAGAAGCCCCATGACTGGCAGGCTGCTCCCAGAGAAGGTGACCACATGTTTGTGAAAAGCTGACCCTGGGAACCGAGACTGGAAGCTCTTTTTGCACCAGAAAGGGTCAATCTCAGGCAAAAGGAGTGATTGGGAAAGAAAGGAAAGATTTGTCTGAACGCTGGATTTTTAGTGAGTACCACTTTGGGAAAATCTTTTTAAGAGGCGGTGTTCCTCAGGGAAAAGGGTTTTTTTTTCCTTTGGAGGAAGGTTTTTTCTTTCAGAGTAAACTTGCTTTAATAGCACGTTCCTTTCAGCAGCCTCGGGGGGTGGGGGAGGAGGTGTGTGTGGAAAAGGTAACTGCTTCCCCTTCGGCTTTTTTTTTCTCTCCAGTGAGGATTTTTTCCCTTTCGGTTTCCCAGTCACAGTTAAAGGGAACACAGAAGCTTAAAATCTGAGCCAAAAATGGGTGCTAGGCTGTCTGTGTCTCAAAAGAGAGTCTATTGTCAAATTTTAAGTGCCTTGGATATAGATGGACCCATTGTTCAAAGAAATAATTTAAAAAAATAATTCATTGGTCGGTTTCTCAATTTCCAGATGTATCATTTGAGCAAATAAGTGCCCCAGAATTTTGGGAAGCTGATGCAAACAAAATTGTCTCAATCAAGATCCCCTAATGATAAAGAAAAAGCAAATTTTGCTCTTTGGAGCTTGCAGATTTTATTTGCAATGCAAAAACAAAATGACAAGAAAAAAAAAAAGCCAGTTCTTTGTGGATTTTCCCCAGTTTCCTCAGTTTCTCCCTATCCCGACCCCAAAATCCCTTCCCCAAAATCAAATATTCCTCGAGAAACCCCTATACTTTCCCCAAAACTCCCTTCTTCCCCAGTTTGTAAACCCCAGGTTCGGTTTACTTTTGCAGGCAGTTTGAGTGCACAAAAACCCCATTTTAGTGAATCCAAACCTAGTCTTAGTTCGGAAGGGGGGTCACAAGATGAAGGGGACTCCTTTGTTCCCCAAAATGGCTGAAGCCATGTGCTCCCGAGCCCCAAGGAGTCTCTCCCTTTGTCTCTCCCTCCTTCCCACAATCCCTTTCACAATCCCTTCCTCTCCCCAGACCCCTCCCTCCCTTCGGTGCCGCCCCTGGCACTGCCCTCTCCTCTGACTCTGCCCCCTACCCTCAAACCTCCGCCCTCCGACTCCTCCCCGTGTGACTCAAGCCTCCAGCCCCTCCCTGCCCCTGGTTCCCACGGTTTCTCCGCCCACAGTCCCAGTTCCCACGTCCCAGAGGGGCACTGGGGGGGGCAGCCGGGAACCCGGAAGCAGGAAGTGATCCCGGCTTTTCTGCCACCCCTGTCACATACCAATGGTCAAAAAGGGGGGGTGCTGTCCACAGTAATTGGGACCCCATCCCCCAACAAGCTATTCAGGTTTTATGTAAAGCTCAGGCCAAATTTGGACATGAAAGTGAATACTTTCACAACCTTTTAAAAG
Source organism: Hirundo rustica (assembly GCF_015227805.2). Lineage (NCBI taxonomy): Eukaryota > Metazoa > Chordata > Aves > Passeriformes > Hirundinidae > Hirundo > Hirundo rustica. The sequence continues at coordinate 70,965,792 of NC_053451.1, read as the reverse complement.
CAAATTTAGCAGGAAATCCTATTGTTCCCTTTGACCTCCGGCAGCTTTTTTTTCTTTCCTCCTTTCATCCACACAGTTTAGGCTTTGGGATTCTACATGGAAAAAAAGATTAAGAGATTTGGCAAAATCCTGAAACAGCTGTTGATAATAATAGTTTGCCAATTTGATTAGAACATCTATGTGGTGGTGGGGAATGGGTTTCAGCCCTCAAGCAGGCTCAAGAAATTCCTTTAGCTGTTTTAGAGCACATTAAAGAGGCTGCTTTCAAAGCATTCTTTTCAATCCAGCCCAATGGGTCTTTCCAACCTTACAGTATAATAAAGCAACTTCCATCAGAACCTTTTGTAACATTTGTGGAGTGGTTAACCCAAGCTATCGATTTGCAGGTTAAGAATGAAGGAGCCCAAAAGCAGGTCTTGGAGGAGATGGCACTGACCAATGCAAACAAACAGTGCAAGGCAGCCATCCTCAGCCTGCCCATGGAACCAGTGCCAACCTTAGATGACATGCTGCTTGTATGCACCCAGAAGGTCCCTTTCATGACAGCACACCTTAATCACAGTTCCAGAGATGCATTCAGACCACCGCAAAGAGCTGCCACAGCAGACACCATGCCCCCTGTGCCTGTGCCACAGCCACCACCCAAGAGAAGAGCGACGTGTCTCCTGTGCGATCAGGCTGGACATTGGGCATCTCAATGCCCTTTCAAGAACCAATTTCTAGACTTTTGGGACAATGAGGGCGGGAGGTCTCAAGAGTTCAAAGGGAATTTTTCAAAAAACTAAAATGTGAGCGCCGGCTTGCCCAGCATGCTGAAATAAATGGGGCAAGTCCGAGGAGGGGGGATGAAAAAATAGAAAATGCAAATGTTGAAATAAATAATCCTGCTATAACCAGTTCTGCCTTTCAGCAGAAGTCACCAGATATGACCCTTTCAGATCGTGATGTGAGCAGATCCTGTCTAACCACTGAGTGTCTAACCACTTTTAGGTTGCAACTGACAGAGTCCTTGCATCTAAGTAACACAGACTGGCATTTAAGTTCATTGGATCTACAAGTGCTAGACTCCTGGCAACATGTTGGCAGTAAGTATGTCATCCTTGGGGACGCCAAGTGCGCACTGAGAGAGATCAAGATCCTTCCAGGTCTTGCCTCAGCGAACCCCAAACAACTAGTTCTCTGACTGCGCTGTGTCCGCCCACCTTTGTTTCTGCCTAAGGGGCAGATAATAGCTCAGGTGATTCCAGCACCTGACCCGTTCCCTGGAAAAAACAGCACAAGGAACAAATACCTTGAGGTTTGCCCCACACAAGTTATTGGGAGGGACAAACTCATAATAGGGTGTGAGGTCCGTCACGGTGCTGAAGTAGTAAACCTCAAAGGGGTTTTGGACACAGGTGCGGATATAATACCAGAAAGGATGTGGCCCTCACATTGGGAACTGCAAAATGTGGCTGGGCATGTAGAAGGTGTAGTGGGGATGAAATGGGCAAAACAATCAAAAAGTTTTGTGCAAATTAAGGGGCCAAATGGACAGTTAGCTACACTGTGTCCATTTGTTTTAAATTATTCAGAACTCTTGTGGGGGAGAGACCTGATGGCCCAGTGCGGGGTCACGATTGGCATTCCAGATGCCCCTCCGGTTTTTCAGGCTGTGGCCACTGCAGAGCGCCCTACCCAGAAACTCAATTGGAAAACTGATTCACCAGTCTGGGTAGAGCAGTGGCCGCCCAGTAAAGAAAAATTGAAGGCGCTTCAGGAACTAGTGGATGAACAGCTAGCTAAAGGCCACATTGTGGAAACCATGTCTCCATGGAATTCCCCAGTCTTTGTTATAAAAAAGGCAAACAAAGGCAAGTGGCGGCTGCTCCACAATCTCTGTCAAATTAATAATGTCATTGAGGACATGGGTTCTCTCCAGCCAGGGATGCCACCCACAGTGGTGCTCCCTCAAAATTGGAATTTGGCAATTATTGATAACAAAGATTGTTTTTTCCAGATCCCTCTGCACCCTGATGATGCCCCACGTTTCACCTTCTCAGTTCCAACCATCAGCCGAGAAGCCCCGAGGAAAAGATACCACTGGAAATTTCTTCCCTAAGGGATGAAAAACTCTCTATCTGTTTGTCAGTGGTACCTCTCTTCCCTGCTGTCCCCAGTGCGCGCAGCTGTAGGAGAAGCCATCATCCTGCACTACATGGATGATGTGCTTGTGTGTGCCCCCAATGATGACTTACTGTCCCATGCGCTTGACCTGACAATCGATTCTTTGGTTGCTGTAGGGTTCGAGCTTCAGGAGGAAAAGATTCAAAGGATGCCACCTTGGAAGTACCTGGGTCTGGAGATTGGTAAGCGGACCATTGTGCTGCAAAAAATACCGCAAAAATAACATCAGGACCTCAGCAGATGTCCAGCAGTTGTGTGGGTCTTTAAACTAGGTAAGACCTTGGCTAGGTCTGACCACTGAGGACCTAGACCCCCTCTTTAATCTTTTAAAAGGGGGAGAGGAGGTAAGTTCTCCTAGGACCCTCACCCAAGAGGCAAGATCAGCCCTAGAAAAGGTACAGGACTGTATGGCCACCAGACGGGCCAACAGATGCAAATCAGACTTGCCATTTAAATTCATCATTTTAGGCAAATTGCCACACTTACATGGGATGATTTTTCAGTGGGAAAGGGTGGAAAAATCAAAAAAGGACAAAGACTGTAGGGATCCCCTCTTAATCATAGAGTGGGTTTTCCTCAGTCACCACTGGTCCAAAAGAATGACCAGGCCACAGGAACTGGTAGCAGAACTGATCCGGAAAGCCAGGACCCGGATCAGGGATTTGGCAGGATGTGATTTTGAGTGTATTCAGATCCCAATTGAGATAAACTCGGGCCAAATCACAAAAGCAATGTTGGAGCACGTGATTCATGAAAATGAAGCTTTGCAGTTTGCTCTGGATAGCTACACAGGTCAAATTTCAATTCATCGGCCTGCTCACAAATTATTTAGAGAACAAATTCTCTAGAGAACGCCCATCCCCCACATTGGAATGTAACCCAATTGTCATTAAAAATTGTTTGGGCCAGGATGCCCTTAAAAGCTCTAACCGTTTTTACAGATGCATCGAGACTCATAAGTCAGTAATAACGTGAAAAGATCCTCAAACTCAGCAGTGGGAAAATGATATTGTCGAGGTGGAAGGATCACCTCGGGTAGCTGAGTTGGCTGCAGTTGTTAGAGCTTTTGAAAGGTTTCCTGAAGCATTCAATTTGGTCACAGATTTGGCCTGTGTAGCAGGTGTAGTATCCAGAGCTGAACAAGCTGTACTGAGTGAGGTTTCCAATTCCGCACTCTTCAACGTGCTCTCAAAACTAGTAAATCTGATCTCCCACCAAGAGCAACAATTTTATGTGATGCACATCCGATCACACACCGATTTACCAGGATTCATAGCCGAAGGCAACAGGAGGGCTGATGCTCTTGCTGCGCCTGTGGAGATGGCCCCACTCCCAGACATCTTTGGACAAGCCAAAATCAGCCATCAGCTTTTTCACCAGAATGCACCAGGCCTAGTCCGCCAGTTCCACCTAACTCAGGAACAGGCTCGGGCAATTGTGTGAATGTATCCCTTGTGCCAGCAACACATACTCCCAGCCCTGAGTGCAGGAGCAGACCCCAGGGGATTTAAAAGCTGCAAGGTATGGCAGATGGAAGTGACACACATCATGTCCTTTGGTACGCGAAGGTATGTCCGTGTATCTGTAGACACTTTTTCTGGAGCTGTCTATGCCTCTGCCCACACAGGGGAGAAGTTTAGTAATGCCATGAAACACATAATACAGGCTTTCTCCTTCCTGGGCATCCCCAAATCAATAAAAACTGATAATGGACCCACGTACACATCCAGGAGTTCAGAAGCTTCCTGCAGCAATGGGGAGTAGAGCACAAAACCGGCATCCCCTACTCCCCGACAGGTCAGGCCATCATGGAAAGGACCCACCAAAATCTCAAAAGGGTCCTCAGCCAACAACATCAGTCTCTAAAATTAGGAACTCCTCAAATCCAGTTGTCCAATGTGGTGGTGCAGAACTGTTTTATTAGATTTTTTTAAGAAGTTTATGTTATGGTTCGTTTCACTGTATCCCCAATTCTGTATCCCTTTTGTGTTGTCTGTATAATAAGGTGTTTTGTGTCAATCATCCCATACTTCACATGACATGTAACATCCCCTCTGCCCCAACCCCCCTCTCTGGGGCAGCTTGCCTATCACTCCCGGGGTCCCTCCCAGATTGTGAAATCTCCGGCAGAGGGCTTCAGGTGATAGGTAGCCTGGGGGAAATTCCTTTAGCTCTGGATTTTAGTGGTCTGAAGCTTGGGGGTGGGCACACCTTGTTACCCCCTGAAACCCCTGATTTGTGGTCTTTTTTGTATCCTCCCTGGGACCCTCCCCCGCTTATAGGGGGTGGGAGGGAGGAGCAAACTCTCTCAGCCGCCAGGTTCTCAGCCTGGAAACTCTCTCAGCCGCGGGGTTCTCAGCCTGGAAGCTCCGAGCCGCTCGCCTCGGAGCTTGGAGATCTCTGCTAATAAACATCCTTTAACCTGCTAAGCTGAGAGCCAGCCTTTTCTCTTCTGCTGCTGTTGACTGTCACCTTTGGGTCCAGCTGCCAAGCCGAGAAGCCGAAACGAACTGGAAACTTTGTGTCTGTGTTGACCCGAGCTAGCTGGAGGTCAGCTCCCACCCGGAGCGGGGACACAACCGGACAGTCCAAGGCCTTGTTCACTCTGAATTTTTAAAATTGTACGTTTGAAAATCTTAACCCACCAATTGTGCACCATTTCAGAGAGCACTGCCAACTGCAGCTGAGACCAAAGCCACAGGTAATGGTAAAGGATCCAGCAACCAGGGAAATAGAGGGTCCTCATGATCTGATCACCTGGGGTCATGGGTATGCCTGTGTGTCCACTCCCTCAGGTCTCAAGTGGGTGCCAGCCAAGTGGGTGAAACCTTTCATCCCTAAAACTGCAACACCCCCTGCAGAGGGCCCACAAGTGGCCAGCACTGCCTGGAGGAGGAGAAAGCGCCAAACCTTTTCCTTCTAATTATCATTATTCCTTAACAGTGTTTTTCTGAACAGTTTATCTGCACTAGATGTCATTTTTTTTACTTCTGCAACTTAAACGGTCCTCAAGGTCCGAACTCTGAGCATATCCCATGGACTGAGCCTTCCTCCTTCTCAATTTAATAAGAAAAGGGGAAATGTTGTAATGCATATATTTGGTTTATATTGTGTTTCTTTGGATTTGTAATGTTTTCTTCCCCTGTTCCCCTTTAACTGTATCATGTGGTTTGTCTCTGCTCGGCTGTGCCCATCCCCCACACTGGAATGTAACCCAACTCTGTTCCACTCCCACCTTATCCCTGATTGGGTAGTGGCTTGTCCCCGCCTCTAGGACCTTCCCCCGGAGGAAAAAGCCCCAGGATGCGCAGGGCCTTACTCTCTCTGGCACCAGCGAGGACGGGAAAGGAACTAAAATAGCTCTGGACCAAATAAAGCAATAATTCACCCCCCTGGACAAAGAGCAGGCTCTTTCCTTTTGCCATCGGCAGTCGTCTGGGTCTCTCTAAAGAACTACCACATATGAGGAAGAAAGTATAATTTTTGGCTTGACATAAAACAGCTTAATAATAGAAATAAAATATAAATAAAATTCTAAGAAAAAAGGATAATTATAATAATACCAACAAAATGGCAGTGATAAATGAGACAATAAAAAGAGAGATAAATAAATCACTCAAAAAAGACAAGTGATATACAATTACTCACTACCTGCTGACTGATGTCCAGCCTGACCCTGAGAAAATTCCCCTCCCAGCCAGCTTCCCTAGTTCACATATATATATATACACACACACACACACACACACACACACACACACACACATATATATCTATATATATATGCTATGGAATATCCCATTGGCCAGTGTTGGTCAGGTGTCCTGGCTGTGCTCCCTCTTGGCTTCTTGTGCACTTGCTCAAGAGTATGCAGAGCATGAGAACCTGAAATTCCCTGACTTATAGTAGGCACTACTCAGCAGCAGCTAAAATATTGTTGTGTTATCAACATCATCCTGATACTGAATTCAAACCCATATCACTATACCAGTAATATGAAGAAAATTACCTCTAATGCAGATTGAACAAGGACATGTCATCTATGATTATAATTTAGGGGCAGGAGGTGGGAGAATTTCACAATGAAATGCTTAACTAGAGCACATTTTATTTCTGTTTTTTTTTTTTTTTTTTTTTTTTTTTTTTTTTTTTTTTTTTTTTTTTTTTTTACCAAACTGTCTGAGTAATTTGAATCGAAGTTAATTTTTTTCTCCTGTTTTAGATTTTAAAAATCTAATTATGTTAGTGTAAATTGAAATGTAATCAGGACAATATGCATTAGATTAAATGTGATATTTCTGTAACAAAAAATGGTTAATGATAAATATGTACTCATGCATGTATATATTTTCTGTGTTAGTTATGATTTTGAATATTTAGTTTCTTTTAAGAATGGACCTCCTTACAAACTCCTGCATTTGTTTGGATTGATCTTTTGATTTGGCATATGGTTACAGCATTAGTCTTCTATGAAACTGGATAGTGAAAAGAGCCATTATATATTAATAAAAATATGAATTTCCCAAGTATGTTACCACTCCAGAATAAAAGCATAAATGTATTAGGAAATATGTAACACAGGTGGGAAAACTCAGGTGAAAAGTGCTTTTGTTAGAGCATGTGTGAGAAACAAAGAGAAGGGATAAAAATACTAAAAGAGAGATAGAAAATTTCATAGACAATGAAAATTGAAACACTATTATTGCAGTCCAGAGAAAAATCCAATAAAATGTTTCTAATGTCGGTACTATTTTAACACTGGATTTAAATGCTAGTGGAAAAAGATGTTTGGAGCTATTAGGACTGAAACAATTACATTTGTGAAGTAACACTCTAATGTCTTCTGTTCAGATTGATAAGGCCTAATAAATTAATTTTAAAAATAAACATTAGAAGGTATACATCATGTAGGTACAGGGAAGACTTCTGTAATTTTGAGGGGAGGTTTTTGGTTTTTTGGGTTGGGTTTGGGATTTGTTTTGATTTGGTGATTTTTTTTCTTTTTTATATTGGAATTCTAAAGTGCTGAAAATTCATAAGAAGTTCCCTAAATATTCACTAACACAAAAATGCAGATAATTTATAAGGTAATTTATAGAGCTCCAGTGAGGCTCTGGTATTAGACCATGTGGCAATCTGTGAACCAGCACTTCTTCATCAAGTGCCCAATATTTTCCATACTTTTAGAGCTCCTTGAAAATTAAATGAAAAAAACTAAAATTATTTATTTGTTGCACAGGAACATATCAAAAGGAGGGCAAGTTATCTGATAGAACATAAAAATCTTAGAAGGCATTGGGAATCAAATTTTTGCTTGTATGGGTTTTACACTGTGTCTATAATACTTCTTAAGTGTGACAGTTTAATTTACTGTTTCTTTACAAATTAAAATATTTTTCAGGATTGTGTGTGCATACCAGTGTGCACATACATGCTAATATATATTTATATTTACATGCAATATTTTTAAAACAAGTGGTTTAAAGTTGAAAAAACGTTTCTCAAGTCAATGACAATTAGCAAGGCACTCATTAAATTTCAGACTGTCTTTTATTCTTAATAACATGTTCAGAAAGCCTTGAGATGCTTTTAAAATATATTCTTATGAACTCCTTCAAAAATTGTGTGGAAGAGAAGTAATCTATATTTTGTCTTTTTCCCCATTACCTTTAAGGCATTTTTGCAAATAAGACTAAATGCAAGATGCATAAGTAACCTGATAAAAAGTAGATTACCATAATACCGACACTGAGGGTACGCCTGTAATTGATATTCCAGTATTCCCTTAGGAAAATTTTTACACAGTAATGTTCCATGTGGCTTATTTCTCTTTTGTCCCATTAAAACCTGGATTAATTCCTGTGGATAGTTCAATGACAGATTTAATGGCACCATTCTAGAGATTTTGATAGTCCATTGGGTAAAACAGGTCGCTGAAATATGGGAATTATGGACTCCTTAAATCTCCTTAAACCTTAGGGAGCAAAATAAGAACAGGTACTGCTTTCCAGAAAACACTACTGTCACTTTGAATGGAACTCAGAACTTCCTTGAAGTACAGAGCGTAGGTCAAAATGAGGTGGACTGGGGCTTCCAGGGACAAGCTAGTCCTTAACACCTGCAGCAAAGATAAAGGTACAAATATCCACAACTGTTTTAATTACCCTTGGCTTGTTTTACTGTCATTGCACTTGAAGTGACACTTCTAGAACGTTCTTCATGTGGTATGCCTAAGGCAACTCCCTTAGGATTTGCTGATCCTGTTTCTCTTCATTAGCTTCAAAAGCAGTATAGACAACTAGCTCAGATATAGATATCAACATTTTGGAACAGACATATTTTATCTTTCTGGTTAGGAGCTGCAGTTGCAGTTTGGGCTCTGTGTTTAAACAGGGGAAACTGTAGATACAGAGTGAAAAAAAGTCTTATGAATGTTGCTAATCATTTGAAATTTCTTCGAAAACCCCATCAGGGATTCTAAAAATGCTGACAGTTGCCACTGTCTCATAATGCCCTCACCCATCATGGTTTCATCTGTACTGAAAGGTTTTATGATTAGTCTAACAACAGTCAGGGCAGTGACTAGAGGCATGGTAAGAGAGAGGACAATACCTGAAAATTTCTCAGTGTGACCTTACTAACGGGAATTCAGTGCTGAAATTTATGTTTATTCATTTTGCATAGCTGTAGGCTGATACAAAGTTTAGCTCCCTGTTAGAAATTATTTTAAAATATTTTGAACATCTACATATTTTAGAGTTTCAATAGACATTTGATGATTTAGGAGGTGGCTGATGAATACTGGTATGTTGAGAGATGTATATTGTAAAATGATAAACTAGCAGAGTTTGTGATGTTTACTACTAATTAATTACTACTAAATGTGTAGTTTACTATGACATCAGGGCTGTTAGTTTCATGATGCATTTTTTTGTTAGTTTTTGAGGATTTTTTGTTGTCTGCTTTTAGTTAATTGACTGGTGGGTTTTTTTATTTGGTTGTTTTTTTGTTTTTTTGTTTTTTCATAATCATGGAATCATAGAGTGGCTTGTGTTGGAAAGGTCCTTAAAGACAATACCCACAGGCAGAATTTAAGCTTGTAAGAAAATTTACCTACTACTAAATTCTGGTTCAGATGCTCTTCCCTACTACCATCAGCTTGGAAGTTAAAGCAAGAGAAGACATACATTAGGTTCTTAAGCTCCAGTGGTGAAGAATATGTTCAAGCTAACTACAAATCATTTCAGGTTTTATTCAAGAACTTTAGCCTACCTTGTCCAGCATATGGTTAGGGTAAAGCTAAAGAGATATTTTGTTAAGAATAGAAAACAAAACAAAAGGTAAGAAAGGAAGCAATTTTGAGGGTGACATAGAGGTATTCTCCTAGGATAGGTGCAGGTAATGGGAAAAGTAGTTGGAGCAGAAGGAAAATAAGTGGAATACTGATAGATCTATCTAGTTCACGGATATGAAAATGATTAAATGCTCATTAGACTAAAACTCCATTGTTTCAATGGCTTTAAAGCATAATGATTCACAAAGCCTGTTATTTATTTCTTTTATAATGGTTATTCATTTTAATCATCGGTCTCTGGTAGCAATGAAACAGATGCTTGAATACTTTTCTTCCAATAAAGGATAAAGCCTGTATGATTCATGCTTACTCTTGTGCATGAATAGAATTTTCTAACATCAGGCCTTATGTTGCTGAATCTATCAATTAATTAGTCCAATTGTCATTAAATAGGAAGTTCTGGCTGGAGTTCTTTGTTGTTGCTATGCATGGCAGTGGAAGCTCTAGGTATTCTACTAGAGTGCCTGGTACACTGCTCAGCTTGCACCACAACTATCAGAAGCAGCAAGCACCTGAATTAGAAAACCTACTTTTGTGACTTCTAGGTGTTGAAATGAGGTAATGCTGATAGCAGAATACATCTAATTTAATAGCATAGTTCGCATTAAACTTCTGGAAGTAAATTTAACACTTTTTTTTTTTTTTTTTTTTTTTTTTAATCTTTTAAAGTAACAGTCTGTGTCTCTCAGAATTATATATCTTCTATTAAATGCCCAGTATCCCAAGAATGTGAAGGAAAAGTTCTACATTAAAAGCATATTTGAAGAAAAAAGTACTAAGCAGTTAATCTGCAATTAAAAATATTATTTTAAAATACAATTTATTACATTTGCAATAAATTTACATGTGTATCCTACACAAGAGCTATGTTATTTTTTCTTTATTGTATATATTAATTTTATTACTGAGGGACAAGGGAATATTCTTCAGCCAGCTTTCACTGAAATGCACATTTAATCTTTCAATCACCTGCTGCAGAGAGTTTAAATGGTAACTTCGTTTAAACTGTTATTGCACCCGTGAAAGCCAAATGAAAGTATCCTACAGTTATTTTAAAACTATGTTGCCTTGGCAAACAAAATTCAACCTTGGTTTAATTTGCTTCGGTAGAAGTATTTCATTAAAAAAAAAAAAAAAAAGGCAAGCAAACTGATGATATGTTACCCTCTCTACCCTTTGGAATACTAAAAAGAAAAATGATCAAAAATAAAATCAAAATATGAGAAATACTTAGACTAATATATACTCATATTGCATCCATTGGAAATTAAAGGAATAACAAAATGGAATACCCATCATTATGTTTTCTGACACATCCCAGGAGAAACTACTTTTCCAAACTGATTGAAAAAAATCTTTTATTTGCCTTCTTAAGCTCTCTCTGTGTAGGGAAGTTTTCTCATAAGGGACCTAAGGAGCTATTTCCAAAAAGGGAAAAATTGTGATCTTGTCTTTAAACTGATATTAGTTTATACATTTTATGTCAAATAACTAGATCTTTTAAGGTGACCCTCTGTCTCTATAATAAGTATTTATTTATTTATTTGTTTGTTTGTTTGTTGTTACATTTTTTCTTTCCCTTAACCCAGTGGGTATTCTTCATCTAAAGGGGGGGAAAATCAGCAGAGGTAAATAAAGATTTCTTTTTTTCTCATACTCATGTCAAAAAACCTTGCTAATAATATTTCTTCAAGTCCTTTCTCGAAGAAAAGTTTCACAGTCTGCTCAGTTAACCATCTCCTAACTCTGTCACTGTCATCCTAGAAGCAGGTCTTGGCATGTCTGGTAGCACATATTTAGGTGTTTATAGAGATTAACTTTGGAGCTGCACTGTAACCAGAGCTGCCATGTTTTAAAACTTTTTATATTATCTGCAAAATAATAAAATGGTTTATTGCTTCAGGACAAAGGGTCAACTGAGTCAAGATTTTTTTCTCTAGAAGTTACTACAACAGGAAGCAAACACATTGTTTGTAAGTGCTTCTTGGGTGTTTTCATGTCTTTAGCTCTGAGAATTTCTAATATATGAGGTCTATTCAATTGCTCTTAACTGTTCTTTCTTATAAAAACTTTTCTATTTTCCCCTTTTGAAATTGAGCAAAATTTTGCATCCAATTCTGTAACTGGATGACAACCAAGACATTCCTTCAGCTGTTTCTGTGTAGGTATAGCCTTCTGTTTAGTCCAAATTTTTCTCCTCCTCCTTAAATTTGAGGTCCTTATTTTTTGACTGTGTAACTGTGAACAGTTGATCGCTGTCCATTCTGTTCATGTCACTCACTATTTGACAGATGTCTATGATATCCATTTCAACATAGCTCTTTTTAAAACGGAAGACCTTCAGCCTGCTCAGTTATTAATCATATGAAATGTATCTCATCACTTTGCAGCAGGACAACCTCACCAAAAAAACCCCAAAACTAAACCAAAATGAAACTCAAAGCTCAATCAAACAAACCAGCACACTGTATGGTGGACAAAGCATGGATTTTTTCAGGAGAATACTGTTTTTATTTCTCATTTTTAGAATTTGGTTTTATTCTTTTACTTATATTTGTTTGTTTGTTTGTAAGTTTTTCAACTTCTTCTAAAAGAAGACATTTTCATAGACTATATGTCATAATCCCATTTTACTGTTCCTATGTGGTAGCCACCAGGTCAATGTCCATAATTTTATTTGTGAAATTTGGACTGTCTTTTAGCAGATATATACTTTTATTTACTCTGAATTTCTTTGGCAATTTTTCTTCCTGGTCACTCAGTCTTACAGTGTCCTTCTACAGTTCTTCCACAAGTGTGTTTTTGATTTATTTTTTCACATCTCTTGTCAATACGTTAAACAGCACAGGTCATTGCAAAGACCACACAGAATTCTGTCAGGGGTAATGCTCCATTGCAAAAGCTAATAATTTACTCCTGTCATGTTACCTGTCTCATAACTAATTATTTATCCAAGTACTTGTTCTTTTATCCCATGCTATCTTAACTTCCTTCAAAGCTCTGTGTGACAACCTTGTTAAGAACCTTTGTAAACCCAAGTATCTCTTGTTCATATATTATGCTTAGATGGATTTTTTTCCCATTCAGAATAACAGCAGTTATGCGTTCAACTCCTTAAACAGTTGAATACCATTTTGAGTCTGGACCTAAAACTTCTCCATTGCTTTTAAAGTCACTGGTCTTTTAGAATGCACTGTACTACAGAGAAACTCTGTTCTGAAGAGTTGTAAAAATGTCAAAACTTGGCAAATTTTTTCAGAGAACTGAATTAAACAGGATTTTTCTCAATGGAATCTCATCTTCATAATTGACAGCTAAGACAGATAACCTGTTCCTTACAAATGCCTCCCTTAAAAAAGTCTGTATACTGTCAGACTAGGAAATTAAGAAACTCAAACTGAAGGGTTTTGAGTAGGAGTTAATGAAATATTTTTCCTTTCATGTTAAATTAAATGTCAGTTAAACTCTAGTTGTGTAGGGCAGAGGAATGTAGTTTAAAACTATTTGAAAGATGCAGTACCATATATGAAAGGAGTTCAAGCAACACTCCAATCTTTGATTGATGCCAAATGAGAATACATGCCAATCATAAAACAGCAGGAATACTCATCTAGGCTGTCAGGTTTCCAAGACTAACAGGGCTCCCATGCTGCTTGATGAGACTGAGGAAGTTATATTAAAGAGATTTGTGGGCTTCTTCTCTACAACAAGAGCAACAAAAAATTGCTACTACTCTGTGAAATGACAATAGATAAGGGTTTTTTATAACTACACAGCAGAGAAATTCTTCATATCAAATGCTGGACTTGTGAGTTACTCAAGTCTAGATAGTGACTCTTTCTATGTGTCTGTGAGGAGAGATAAGTTTCCAAAAGCATATAAAATTTTTGTTAGATATTATCTTTTTTTAACTTCAAAATTATAAGAAAATTTTTTTACTCCCACATAAAGTCAGATAACTGATCTCAACTATGGGGATAAAAAAGAAAAAAGTGCATAATAAAAGTTGTAATGCCAAGAACACAGTCAGCAAAGTGACTTACCACACAGATACAATGAAAATACATTATGACTTCCTCTATGAACAATTCTATGAATCTTTAATTCCCTGCTCTGTCTCAGGGCCAGTTCTGAAAATGCTTTATCATGAGAAAAGTCCCAGAGTTCAATGAGATTACTCACAAGGGTAAGGCAAAAGACAAATCTGGTACAACTTATAAGATCAAACTACAAACACTGAAAAGCTTTCAAGTTCTTTTGATCATGTACATACTTTTTTCCTTTCCTTTTATTTCTGAAAAAAGTTATAACTAGAAAAATACAACAAAATAATTCTAATAATTCAAGTACTTCTTTAGTAAAAAAAAAAAAAAAAAAAAAAGGGAGAAATATTGATTTCTTCAGAAGCTGCAATGATGAATATAAGCTATTTAGTTTCAATCAAGAAATGCTAAGAAAGAAGAAAAGCCAACTACTATGTGTTTTAAACATTTAAAGAGGTAGCTGAGGAAACAATATGGGTTCTTTAATCAATTAACTAATAAAAATAACTGCTAAAAAAAGGGAAATCTCAATATGAAGTTGTTTTTCTATGCAAAAAAAGACTCTACTAGCTCATCAGATCTTATTTTTTTTTCAGTAGTGGAGGAACCTTAATTCATATTTCTGCCCTTTATGAAGCTTTAACCGTGAAAATATAAGTGTCTGAAAATCATGTTACAACTTTAAGAACTTAACTTTCCAAATAAGAGTAAACACATTTTGCAGTTGTGGTTGGATCATAAAATATTTAATGTCTCATTTATGAAAACTTTAAACTTAATGAAATAATTTTCCTGGTATACGAAAGAATAACTTCTCATAAAAAGAGGTAGTGAACATGCACTATTTAATTAATATAGCTACATATGTAGCACTCCTTAAGTCATGAATGGCAGTGCAAAACACAGTAATTTGAAATATGATAAAGAAAAAAAATCTTTATTGAAATACTAATCTATATGCAACTATAATGCCTCATAATAAAACCTCCTTTTTTTTTTTTTTCTGTTAGCAACTAGGTTTGTTAGATCATTATGTAAACAAATTCATCACTTTCCTAGTCAGTCCTCGAAAGCAAAATATATTTTTATTCTCCCACCAAATATTTGCTGTCATACAGATTCTAATTTACTTAAATATATAATGCATTTATTGTAGAATAGGGAAAAGGGGATTGATTTACTCTACACTGAAATCAGGAGAAGTCCAATGTTAAAGAATTGTTTAGGTAAACTTGCATGAATTACAAATTAATCAGGTTTATATGTTAATTTGAACCTTTCTGACAAACATGTAAGAAAATTTAATGGAAACTTACGATAATGTAGCACAAATTTATTTATTTATTTATTTATTACCTCAGGGAAAAAAGCTTTTCTTTTATAGAGAATTTTAATTGCTGTTATGGACTAATATATTTTCATTTTTCACTATCTCAAAACATGATGTTAGGAGTGGAAATTGTTTGACTCTTTCCTGAAAAAGATACTATTATCTGCAATGCACTTTATCCCACTCCTTCATGACCAACAGTGTTTAATACACTGTAACTATTCATTATATTTTGTAGCTAAGGAATTTGCCTGAGAATAATAAAGTCTTACTTTGATGAGACACTGTAGGACGTGCAATTAATATACCTGAATGAATGTTGTTCACAATCTGCATCAGCCTCTTATCTGGAATTTGCCATCCAGTATGGAAACTGATTCCACACCAAAGCAATTTCAAATGAATTAGGATTTTGTTGCAGGCAGGCAGCTTTTTCCTTCATGCCTGAACAGTCTATCAACTATTTCTGTTTAGTGCAATTGGAGAGCTGACTATTGAATACAGACGTGTGTGCAGAGCTTGTTCTCATAAAGATTTCTAACTTTTCTCTTTCAGCTATAGCAGGTCAAATCTTATTTAAAAATACAGACTTATAACTAAGTAAGTAGAGACTACGATCCCAATTTTAGCTAAAGATTTGTCTGCCCCGCCATCCATTGATAGGACTATGTCCTCATTTTATGTATTATATATATTCCAGGAGTTTGTGCCTTTTTTTTTTTTTTTTAGGAATCTTAATCTGTCAATACTTCAAGAAAGGAGCTCATTCTCAATAGAGAAACAAGATACCTGTTTCAAAATATTTTAAGAATTGAGGTGTGGTAATTAAGTATCAAATTCCTGTTAATCGAGAATGATGGCAAAATAGCCACAATTCCTCTGCACAGTGTAAAAAAGGCAGAAGTGGGTAAATCCTGCTCTCTAGGTGTCATGGGTTGGCACATTTTGGTTTTTAGTTATGGAGGAATGTCAAGGGTTTTTTCCCTCTCAGGTCCTGGGAATTGCTTTAGAAAGGACAGGGACGTATCAGAAGGTTAGTTGGGATACTGGCATCTGTTTTGACCACTGAGAATGTCAATTGCAACTTTGGGTAGTACTCATATATAAAAACCCTGATTTCCTGCAGGTCAGCCCTTTTCCTCCTGGTTGGCTCAACAGGTAGCATCAAGTTGGGCCTGTTGCTTCCCCCCCACTATTTTGGGGGGGAGCTGGCCCTGAGGCCTGGCCGGATTCCACCAGCTCCCAGCTGGGGTGTGGGGGAGGTGGAGAGGTTGTTGCTTTACAGCAGCTACTTTCTCCAAACTTCCCCAGAGCAGGGAGGGATCTCTGCTGGGCCCCTGATAAGAGCTATGGGCCCCATTTAGGCCAATGCCACCCCAATTTACACTGAGGGGTGGGCAAAAAAGGCATTTATGATCCTGCCTGGTTTTTTATTCCGGACTGCCCCGGTCCTCTGATATTCTGTGTGATTCTCCCTGCCTCCCCCTCACCAGCACAGCCTTGAAAATCTTAACATCATGAGCTTCAGTGAGAGAGAAAAACACCCTGGGCAGATTCAACCCTTTCCTGGCAACATGAAACTTCAAAGCTACAACCCCTCCCTGAGAGAGAAAAGAAGGGGACAGAGTGAACATAGAGAAGAAACAGTATGAAGTCAGTGGAGCAAGAGTGAAAAGACTGTTGGGACAGGGGGTTGAGGAGTTTGTCATTCCATCCTTACTGAGCCATGGAAATGAACTTAATATATAGATTATCCCTTGAAATCATGGGAAAGATAAGCATTTGGGGAGATGATTGTTTAGATTTGTGTGTGGA
Organism: Hirundo rustica; assembly: GCF_015227805.2. NCBI lineage: Eukaryota > Metazoa > Chordata > Aves > Passeriformes > Hirundinidae > Hirundo > Hirundo rustica. The sequence goes on along the minus strand of NC_053451.1, from coordinate 70,949,084 downwards.
TTTGAGCAAAGGTGTTTGTGATGGACTAAGTGATATTAATCCCATAAGATCCTTGAACAGAGATAGAGATGAGAAGCCCTCTGTGCTAGTGAAGAAGTGAAAGAATACCTCTGTTCCTTGAGATGAAGAATCATTTGTCTTTAGTTATTCATCTTTAAACGGTGACACCCCAGTATGCAAAAGTCTAAGACCCATGACCCATAAGCAGCTTGGGAAACTGCTAATGGGAAGGGTCACAAAGGCAGGTTTCCCCCAGGCGGTTGTTTTTGAGAGTTAAAAACCCACAAGAGAACTGTTCTAAGTTGTCAGTAGGATCTGTGACTCTACGAGAGACTCCTCTCTTAAAGAGTTGATGAAAGACTATTTTCAAATGGTGAAACTGACTGAAAATCACAGATTTTGTCTCTTTATGCTGTTTTGTAAGAAAGTTAAGAGTTTGTAGGGCGAGGTAAGAGTGTTTTTGGAGTTTCATTCTGGTTTGGTTTAGTTTTTTTTCCCCCAACTTTCTTTTTCCATTTCTTTAGTATGTGTTAATAAAACTATTTGTTTCTTTTTAAGCTTGAGGCTGCTTTGTTTTTTCTCCTAATTTTTCTCCCACAAAAAGAGAATAAACACTAAGACCACTATACTAAATTTGGCAACCAGAATTTGACAAACAAGAAACCACTTCATTTATTGGTGTTTCTGCCCAGTTGTGGAAGTAAAAACCATTACACTAGGCAAGGTTTTAAAGTAGAGACCTGTCTTTTATAAAGCCAAACTGAATGGAACACTAGTGTAGAAAACATGGATTTTTATTAAATGTATTGCCTGAAAGAAAAGGAGGAGAAGAGAGGTAACTGCTTTAAGGGGTGATGAGCTATTTTACCTTTAAAAGAATATTGCCTTGGAAGGAAATGAGCATGAATAGACCATAAATAAAAATTTAGGTGAGAATAAAAGAACTGATGTAGAATTGAATTTTTTGAACAACCTTGAAAAATTAGTGGAGGCAAAAATTCCTCTATTTTAAATGCAGTTATCTAATAATCATGTTATCAACATGACAGAAAAAATCTGGGCATGATACAAGGTCTTCCTTCAAGTCCTACATTATGTGCTCCCCTACATGACTATAGAAATTATAACAAGATGTGGAAAAAGCTAGGGGTTGCATTTGATATATCTTGCAGTATATGATGTGTCCAATCTATATTAGAGAGTGTGTGCTTTATGCTACTTGTCATGGGTAACAGTATCACTCACACATATTTCCAACTCATACACCATACTCACTGTGATTATTTTTTATATTTTAATTAGCTTGAATGCTGTTGTTGGATTTCTCCAGATGTAAGAAGCTTGCTGAGTTTTCCTGATTATTTAGTTTATTTTTTCTCTTGTGATAGCTGAAAAATAAAACAACTAAAGGTCAAGAAACTCCCTTGTTACTTCCTGCTTTTTGCTCTTCCACATCTCAAAGTCAGTGCTTAATTTGTAAGTCTGTCTTTTGAACTGTTCATGAATGTACTAGGATGATACTAATTTGCTGGAAGCAAAGTTTTCTTTTTGCATGTAGGAAGCTCTCTGGGAGTATATCCCAAGAAGTTTATTATGCTGAAAGGCTTCAAGAAAGGCTTTTTCATGTCAAGTTTTGGAACGCTTGGTGACATTTTGCTGTTGTGATGATTTGTTTTGTTCACTGGTATCATTAGTTCTGAAAGAATACTATTAACATATTATTAACTACTTAACATACTCTTGCAGGTTGTTTTTCAGATTGCTGCAATATCTGCTGAAAATATTTTGTTATGTTGTTTTGATTCCTTTAAAGGAAGATGAGTTATCATTTTTCTACTCCAATATTTCTGATCATTACCGGTTAAACACTTGGTTTTTGTAGATGAATGGATTACAGGCATCTTGTAGATGAATGGATTACAGGCATCCTCGCCCCTGATAAATCACAGCTGTGTTAATTACCAGAAACAACTTTGCCCTTAATAAGTCACAGTTATCCAACAAGGATGAATGTATAAAAGGGTGGGTTAGCTGGTCAGGGAAAGAGCGATCCAGAGAGAAGTATCCAGGTGGAGGATTGACCAAATGAAGAGTGACCAAATAGGAGAGAGAAGTGCTGCTGTAAGTGGTCTGCTGTGAGGTCAGTCTGGATCTGCAATCAGAGCCTGCAGTCAGAGTCTGCAAGGGAAGCCTACAGTGGGAACTTGCTGGAGTTGGAATCAGGATGGCTGAGGTGTGAGGAAGAATAGATGGGGACCTTTTCACACTGATGAACAAGAGTGTGTGTCTTGGCTCATTTTTATCTCTAACATGAGTTCTGCTGCAACAGGTTTTCAAGTATGTTGATTTCTATTCCTTTAAAATGGGCAGTAATGGGTAGGCAGTACCTTCTCTGTTTTGACTGTTGAAGACAAAAAGAATCACTTTCCAGATATGAACAACAGATGACTGCTCATGCACTCTTTTCCCTATACTCCTGCATGGGTCAATGTTTGAATTACTAAACCCCAGGTTTGTTTTGGAGATATTTATTTATTTATTTTTAAGAGGAATTTATGGTCCAGGGACAAAGGCAGAGAATGAGAGGAGCAAAGAGCGGACCACCTAATCACAGCTAACTAAAATTTAACCCTGAAAATCTATATATAATAAAAAAAAGAACCATAAAATTGGATGTATTAGCATATATATAAAGTACTAGGTACCATAAGTCTGGGATAATGTAAGTGCAAAAAGGCTTCTGGACACCAAGATGTATTCTGGGCCAGGTTCTGTTATTCATGAGTGCACTGATCTTCATCATATTATAGTTTAAATATTACCACCTGAATTTAGATTTCTTTAAATATGGATGATATTGCCTAAGGGCCATTTCTTCCAGCCCAAACATGAGATTTAAGTGGATTATGGGGTTTAAAATATTAAAGTGTGACTCTTATTAACATTTTCCACAAACTACCTAATCTCTCAAGTTCCTCTACAAGAAAGAAGCATTTCAGATTTGGTCTCCTGATTTTTGGCTGGGTCAGTAATTTTTGCTGCCCACTAGACCTATGACTCCCAAACTTCATAGTAGTGTAACTTCAGAAGATAGATTAAAGGGTGCTCATTCTCAAACTATATCTACAATATTAGAAATATTACCAATAATATTGGAAAAAATATGTCAAAGAAAAATTACAAATTTAGTGTACTCTTATGTATGCACAAAGACACACAACACTTTTCCTCGACTTTGCTGTTGTCACATTCTGTGAGTTTTGTGAGATGTTTACAGTTCTGTAGCTGAGTTCTCATGTTCATACCATAAACAATTGTTGTTTTCTACATTCCTTTCTGATGATGAAAATTGATTGACTTCTAGCCTGGCCAGTAAGATAGAGAGGTGGTAACCTTGTTCTCCAATCCCTGGTCATTGTTCAGAATCTATATAAGCGAAGTCTTGGTAAATAATAAATCTTTTTCTTCAGCCTTCTTGGAGTCAGATTATGTGAGTATCCATTTTCTCTTTGTGTCCACTAGTGACATTTTGCTAATAATGCTGTGATGACAAACTAATTTCTTAACATAAAAAGCCCAATAGATTTTTTTTTTTCTTTATATTATAGGTAGTATTCCAGTTTCAGTTTCATTTTTATTGAAAAATATCACAATCATAAATGCCTATAATCCAAGCATCCCTCCAGCAAACTGTGCTCTAAATGATCGCATTCATAGGCTGTTACTTCTAAGTAGACATATCTCTTGAAGCTCCACTTCTCTCTAATGGATGTGGCATGGAGTTTGTAATTATAGCAAATCTCTACAATAACTATATATGCCGTCCAAGTATGTGTCAGATTCCTCTTCACACCCAGAAACAGTATACTTATTTTTTCTTCTGATGTTTCATCTCATCTTTCTGATGTTGCATTTAATGACAAAGTTTCAATTACTTCCAGTATATCATTTCCCTTCATTATATTTTGAGTTTTCTGTCTTTATCTTTTAAGGTAAAGTGCACTAACTGCTGTACTTACAAGAAAAAAATGACCTGGTTCACACAGTGAAGAGGTTCTGAATATAGACCCCCAATAGAGGATAATGTCCAGCCTCCCCACAGCAGTACTGTGAATCCCCACTGTTTTCCTAGACAGGTTCTCTACTGTGCTTTCAATTCAGAGGAAACAGACACTGCCTGCAAACTTAGCAGGGTGTCTGGGCATTCAAAGCAATATTTCAATAGGCTGAAAAATTATTTTCAGTTAACAACTGCAAAGCTTAAGTCTACTTTCAGGATCTAAATTTCATTCTGTGCTTGGCTTACTCAGTCTCTTTGAATGCAAAGAAATCTGATGATGTCTGTTGTATGCATATTCTCTCATTAAAATTAAAGATCAGTAGGTGGCAATCTCAATTTAATTGATGTTCTTTTAAAACTAAAAAGTTGAAGATATATGCATGCCTTCCCTCATAGACAATATATTTTGTAAGCCATTTCTTACCAAAATTTGAAGGAAGGAATAATGATGTTAGAAGCTTACTTATTTGTATGCACAGCTCACTCCAAATAATTGAGATTATTTTGGCTGCAGAGAAGGCTGTAACCATATATACATTGATCAGCTATACCAGTTGTCATGAGAAGGAGATTTGATACATATAATTTCAGGCTTTCCATTTTTTTGAGGTAAACTGATATTTAAATATCAATAATAAATATTAATAATAGGCTAGAACAAATTTGTTTGCTTAATTTGTTTTCATGTAAATTGCCTTTGCTTAGTTTGACTTTCATTTTATGATACATTTATGAAACATCATATTCTCTCAAGGCCAAGACAGTTTCCAGCTCTTCTCTTAATCTTTCTTTTTTTCTTTTATTTTTCAAGTATTTTAACTTTCCCCTTAACATTCTACAGTGATCTGAAAAAAAAAACCCCAAAAACAAAAAAAAAAAAAAAAAACAAAAACCAAAAAAAAAACAAACAAAAAAACCAACCAAACAAAAAAAACCCACCAACCCCCCCTAAAAAAATTTAACTCTTATTTTCTATAATAAAGTTAAAATTACTAATTGTAGCCTGCTTTGTTTATTTTTTTTTTTTTCCCTAATAGGGTGAAATCAGCAAAAGGATTTTCTCTGAAATTTGCAGTATAGGTCACTAAATTCATAATTTCTATGCCATTCTATCTTGATAATCTTATGCTGCAGAAATTCGTCCCCAAACAGTAATATTTGCAGCCTCCTTGCCATTTGAGGTTTCTTAAGATAATTTATGTGATCTTTTTCTATATCTATTTATATCAAAATCTACACCTTTATCTATAGATATATATCCATGCATGTTCTCACATCATTAATAAGCCTGTGTCACACCAAGCTTGCAGCCCTCCCAAAAAAGTAGTTATCGCATTTAATAACCAGACATACTATTTACTTGAACGTACTTGCACTATGGTATCTAATTATTTATTTAAATCTTTTTAGTTGTGTGGTTTGGGTGTGGGTTTTTTCATTTTCTGTTTTGTTTGTGCATTTGTTTGGGGTTTTTTTTAATCATTACCCAGCCCTCTGAACTCACCAGCTAACACAGTGTTGAACTAATTTTTATTTGGATCTTTAACTGGTGTTTTGGCATGAATGTACTTTGTGTTCTAGCTATTCTTCTTCTGTCAGCTCACCGTTCTTTAATAATTTTTTGGTTATGAATAGGAGATATTTATCTGTTATGGTACCCTATTCTGTGTGTCCATATTATATTTGTATCAGAGTTTCTCTTTAAAGAACACTCTAAGAAAAGGAAATTACATAATACTGTACTTTTATTAGCCATTTTTCTTTCAGATATTAATTTTACTCTCCACGATTCTTCTTGTCTTTCATTTTGTGCTTATTCTCATATTTGTGTCTTCCTGCTCAACTTCTTTCTGACTTTTTTATATTTGGTTACATTTCTAGTACATAAATCTTTCTAGGTTGAAGCATTACTTTATTTGTATTTGTCTGTATTTCTCCTTCTCTTTACTTCTGTGATGTTTAATCAATATTCTCATGTGATATTAAACACAGAGTTAAGAAAAGGGTTTTCATTTTTTCTAAGTTGCTGAGTTTATTTAGAAAAGAATGAAAAAGAAAAGCAAAATATTTTTCCTAAGGCTGGTCTTTCTAAAGCAGTGTCTGGAGGCCAGTGAGATCAAGATAGCACTTTGATTGATCAGTGTGCAACAAATCTAATCAGCATGTCGCTGTTGGCTAAATTACTGACTTTTCCTATTCAAAGGGAACATCAATGGAAATTGCAGCAATGTTTCTAGCAGTTGGAAGTTTTAAAATAAGCCTATGTTAAAGGAAGAACTGTTACACACACCAGGAGCAAAACCTCAAAATACCTCCTTTGCTTTATTCTGTACAAAGAATATGAAATTATGACCAAATATAACGCTGTTTAAACTGAGCTTTTTTTTGTTGCAGTTAAGGAGGATAGGAATAATGGACAGCTTCTAGAGCACATAGACTTTTAAAAAAATAATTTATTTTCTTTTACTTTTTTTAAAGTCATTATTGAGCCCTCTTATTTATTGGAAAATAATGAGGCCTGTAAATACCTATTTTTCTTCTTTCACAGGAAGGAGAAAGAAGGATGAGGAAATTATGTGCATAATCTTCTGGTCTTTCCACAAAAGTGACTGGTAAACAGACAGAAGAGGACTGCAGAGCTATGAGCCTGTATCAAGGAACTGATGTTATGTTCCATAAAACCTTTGCCAGGAAGAAAGGAGGGTGGACAGGAATTTTAACTTTTCTCTGAATTCCCCCATGCTACTGCCTCATGCACAGAGCTTATTGATATATTCATAGTATATCTTCAAATTTTATTGTAACTCCTATGAATGACAAACCTAGCCTCCTGGCCAGCTCAAAAAATGAAAACAAAACAAAAACAAATAAACAAAAAAACCCTAAACAAACAACAACAACAAAAAAAACACAAGAAAAAAACAAAAACCACAAAAAGACCCCAGCTATCCACAGGCAGGATGGAACAGCTCCCTGCTTGGTTCCCCAGTTCAATATGAAAATTCCCCATCATGTGTGGGTGGCTTGACAATGATGTTCTCTTCTGATGGCATCTTCCTGCCATTCACAGACTGAGTTAGGGCTCTGGATGGTCTGATAAAATTCATCAGGACCCTGTGTTAAGGTATTTTTACTCCTAAATAGGTTACAAATGCCTCTGGGTTATTTGTTAATCACCCTGCAAGTCTAAGCCCTTGTTTCATGGCCTTGTATTTTCTGACAACTGTTGGTTTCTCTCCCAAAGCATGTTGGGGAAGTCACTACACAGAGAAGATTGTATAGGGGAAAAATATTTTTTTCTTTTGCTTATTATTTTGCTTCCTTTTTATTTTATCATTATTATTGAGATTACTTCAGTGTAGCTAACAAAATTGACATACATGCAGATATATATAGAAAGAAACACCTGATATTTCTCACATGTAAATCTGAATACTCCCTACTACTGCCACAACTTTATGCAATGTCATGTTCCTACTACCCAATTAAAAACACACTTTTGTGTCAGAGGCTAGTTTCTGACAAATTGGAATAACTTGACCTGACAGATTTTAAAACATACAGAGAATACTCTATAAAATACTCGAGCTAAGGAATCACAGAATCATAGAAAGGCTTGGATTGAAAGGGATTTTAAACATCATCTAGTTCCAAATCCCTTAACCTGGGCAGGGATGCCATCTGACCAGAAGGGGTTGCTCAAGGCCACACCCAGCCTGACCTTGAGCACTTCCAGAAGTAAAATATTTTTATAGGGGACACTTCTGGACCTTTGGAAGTGACTTTAGCAAGTAAAATTTCAATCCTTGTACTCTACAAGGAACAGCAAATAGTGCTTAACATAGATTTAGATTAATATTTATATTTTTTACAATCTCATGGAAAATTTGCATTCCACTTAAACCCTTAGAAAGGTCAATGTCAGAAGTATTCATGAAACCTGGATCTTTATTTCTACTATTTATTTTAAATGTGTCATTAAAGTTTAGAGACCTCAATGTACCAAAAATCAGACATTTAACACATTTACCTTCAATAATACATAATTCATATTAGTGACTTTTATCTTGAGAAGGTGTTATTTTTTATTATTTTATTCGGTAAATATTGTGAATATTGTTGCAAATTTTAAATTTTGTGAACTTTATTTCCTGTAACTCTGCTCAAGTGATAACCAGCAGAGGCTGTCTAATGGATGTATGTGGTCACTGACAGTGGATTTGGGGAAGATAGATAACAACAGACTAGCCAAAGGCTAATTAGAGCAAAACATCCAGCTAACCACAGTGCTGATCAATGTCCATCTCAAGTCAGTTGTGGAAGAAAGTAACATCTGTAATCAGTATGCAAATATGAGTCAATTACCTTTCTACATCAGTAGTGGACAGCCCAGAGCCCATTGAGCTCTCCAATCATCCACAGGCTGCATGCCCGGTCTGCCCTTGAGTCAGGATACTTCTGAAGGTGTGTCCTTGAGGCTGAGAAATTCCTTGCAACAAGAGATTCTTGGTGATTAACATGTTAAACTTTGAAAGCTAAGCAAGAAAAAGAATTTATTGTGCACATATACTTCTTTAGGCAGAAACCCTCGACTAAATTTGGGTCCAGCTACACCTAAACTCCCTTCTGAGAAGCTTAAAAAGCAAATTGTGTCCTTTCTAAATCTCTTGAATCAACAAAAAGTCCCCTTGACAACTTTATCTGACTCTGTACTCTATGCAGTAAATAATCAAGTGTATGTTGAGTTTAACCTTGTGAAACCACTGCCACATGTACTATTAAATTTGTTAAATCTACTTTATATCAATAAAAAAATTGCTACTTCCCTCTTTAAAGTGAAGTATTTAATTTCTGTGCTTTTTACTAAATTTAAGTGTGCATTAATTTCCTAAGTTATAAGCAATGATAATACAATGTGTCTAAAGTAAACTCTTCAAAATATTTGGAAAGTCTCTGTTTTCAAGACAGTATCTATTGGTGTATTTTATTCAATTAACAGGTTGCAAAAGTTTATGTCATTTGCAGTTACTAATTTTCTATCATTACCCTTGTTCAAGTGTATCACAACCCTTGCTCATATTCAAGGTATATGGCAAAAAATATATTAAATCATGTCCCACACTATTGTGGTGTGAGAAGATAAGGCTTTAGAGGTTTTCAGTAACCACCTGTGTAGAGATTCTTGACTACAAGTGCATCTACCAAACAAGAGACAAAATTTATTACATTTTCCATAGGGTGCAGTGACAACAAATATAAAAAAGGCATTTGATTGCACATTCTAACACACCTTTGAGTAACTTCTTCCTGCCAACGAGCCTTAGGTAAAATAAATGCAATAAAACTGATTGACTCAAACTGAATAATTAAAAAAAAAATAAAGAAAAGCTTTTGATTGTTTGAATCTAATTTTTGTTTTAGGTTTTGATTTTTAAATTTCTTTTTCACTTTCCACTTCAAGAGGAGGACTTTATTCTTCATTCTTCAGTGACTTAGAAGGTCAAAAATGTTACACTTTTCTATAATAAATTACAGGGTTTTTTATTATTATTTTCACAGAGTTTTATGTATGCAACAGAGTTTTTATGTGTTTTCCGTTTGGTAAGAGGCTGAGAGCAGAGAGGAATTTTGCTGAATTGCTCTCTGTTGGCTGCCACATGTGGCTCCCAAAAAACCTTAGCAGTGGGATTGCAATCCTTCTAGCAATTGAGGAAAATACTTTATTGGAGTTGAGTGGAGAAAGAAGAGAAATAAAAAAGTAATCAGTGAAAAGGAAAAAAAGAAAGTTACAAGGCTAGAAAAGAGCAGGAGACTGGAAAGAAAGAAGAATTAGGAGGTGTCAGGTTTGTTCCCCGGCATTCAGGTGGTTTTAGAGTCTTTTTGCCCTCTGCAAAGCTCTGTGCCAAACGGGTGAAAGAGACGGAGTCTTCGAGTTCTTATTTTTCAAGGTTGCATGCTTCGTTTATTTTTCTTATCTTACAATTTTCTCAGTGCTCAACAAAGATGTTTGCAGCTGCCTGGACATCTGACGACTCCCCCCGAACTGGGCTGTCGTTATCTTTTATACTAATTGCTACGTATTCTTTATTTACTATTTCTCACCAATGCCTATTACTAATACTAAACAGGTCATTTCTACCTTGACTCAATCCCCATTAAACTACTTTGTGCCAACGTCACTGCCAAAATGGAGTGAGGGAAGAAGAAAGAAGAAGTTGGAGACAATGCCCCAAATTCTCCATCTTGCCCCCATTCACTTCAGTGCTAGAAATATAAATTTACTGTTTTTTCACCCTGTGATAAGCTAAACTACAATCTTTCACACTCTTGTGGCCTGCAAACCCTCTCGCAGTGCAGGAAGCCTCTCCCATGGACTGAGATCAAAGCCAGTGTCCCTCTGGGCTCTGGGCTGGGGTCCCAGACCCCCCTGTCCAGGTCTCTGACCCTCCTGGGCAGCCAAAGGAATGCCCTGGACTCCAATAAGGAGGGAGTGGGATTTAAAGACCCCAGCAGAGTAAGAGAAAAATTCTTTTGGAAGGTACACAAAAGAGACTGGATAGAGTTTGTTGCCAGCTGGAATCTGTAGATTGACAGCAAGACTAGAGAGATGGAAAAATTAGACACAGTATCAGGACAGAATTTCTTTACAGGTCCTTGTTTGGTATTCTGCTTCACCCTAAAGAACTTATGTCTTTCTATTTATAAATATTTATTCTTCTAATGTCTGTCTCCCAATATCTAGCTTCAGCAATTAAAATCTTTCACTAGTATACTTAAGGTGTTTTCTTTAAAGAAATGGGGCAGATTACATCACCTCAGAGATGCAGCAGACATTAATTTTCATGCATTATGAATATAGTTACAATTCAAGTACTGAAGTTCTGATAATTGTTGAAAGTTTTGTTTTTACCATAATATGAAATGAGAAAATCACTCTTTATTCATTTGCTTAATTTAAGAAATGTAGATTTATTTTGAGCTGAATAATCCTTTTGGAACGCATTAACTAATTTATTTGTGTAAAGACTCTATCTATGAAGTGATATAGCACCCAAGGATACTTTTTTGCTGTTTGGTTTCTATTCACAAGATGGTACTTGATCTTAAAACTGGAATTTGTTGTTGATCAAGCTATCCACAGTTTTAATGAGTGCCAGTTCATAAGACATTTGCATGATTAAAAAAGATAATGCCTTTAAATAAAATTTGATTTAAAGCTCAAAAGAGTTGATCATTGCTTCTTTGGAGTCACTAGAGAGCCTTAAATTAGTTTTTCACTCATCAACAACAAATAATGAAGTTGAGTTATGGAAATTTGTTTCACTGTTTACTTATAAACATTTAAATATCTAGAAATCAGCCTTTCTCTGAAACTGTCTCTTACTTTACTGTTTTCTCATTCAGAAACTCAGTCAAATGTGAGAACATAGCTCATACTGGCTCATTTGTATCACTCACAAGCAGAAAACAAATTCTCCATTTGTTTTGGTTTAGTTGGACCATTTCTATTTAGCATAACTCTTTTCTTAAAGAATTGAGTTCATTCAATAGGCTTGTTGGGGGAAAAATCAACATCGCCTTCTCACTCCTCTACAAAAAAATCCAACCAAACAAAAATATGATCTCAAGCCAACAACAGATTGATGTATCTGGGAGAAAAATGCAATAGAAAACCAGGATATGCATGTTTTAGAGTATGCATTATGGTAAATCAGATATTTGGTTAACCAATCACTGTTTGATAAACAAAAAACTAGCAGTGAAATCATCTTTGGTGAGCTTCTCACAATCTCATTGAAAAGAAAAAACCCTAACAACACAAAATAACCCTTCACACCACACATTCAGGCTACTATATACCTGACAGCATAACTTGTGGTATACTAAGGCGGCAATAGTACATATTATGAATCATTTAATCAAATTTTCTAACATTTAATAATTGTTGCTATGCACTGCTAAAAATGGGTATTGTCAGCTATAATGGATAAAATGTGTTTCTGGGCCAGTTTTGACATAGTTGGAATTGAAACAGATTTTTTTCTTCTTGCATATTTTGTTATAGTGTCCTAACAGCTGTAAAAAATAGAGCAGGCAACAGGCTGTGATTCTAACTTCTGCTGTTTTCTGTGACTGGATACTGCCACATGAAGAAAAACATGGCTTGAAATACATTCTGCTAAAGTGAGGATTACCATAGTTTTCTTCATTGAAATCATCTTGCTCTGCAGGAAGTAAAGCCTTGTGACAGCTATCTGTTTCTCAGGAGCGAATGGCCAAAGCCACTTTCTTGTTTCCATTTTTTTGCTGAAAGTCATGCAGATTAGCAGAATAATAAGGCACAGAAGCATATGTCCCTTGACAAGTCAGTGTTGCTGACAACAAACAAAACTGTAAACTATGACTCCCTGGGGAAATCTCAAACACCTGCAACTGCAAATGTCTCCTCAGAAAGATGTGCATTATGACGAAATCACTCAGTTACAGGACAATCTGTCAAAGATGTATTGAAGATTTTTTTATTTGTCTTAATCTCTTATGTGGTCATTTTGGCCTCTAAATTTATCATGAAACTTCTGTAGTGTGAGATTTCTTAATGTTTGTGATTCAGTTTATATACCTATTAATTTCTTAAAGCCATTAATGGAAGGGCATAGCTACCATTCTCCTAGGCAGTGTTTCCTTATACTGCACAGACATACATTTTGCACTGAAAAAGTTTGTCCTTTCTACTTTTGTGTTTCTTTCTTGGGATGAAATAAAAGTCTGCAAAGAAGATGTAATTAGAAGAGGTAATAAGAAAACAAACAAAACAAAATAAAAACATACTAATCCTGTTGTTGTTTATGACCAGATAATAAAAAAATTGGGATTGGTGTAAAAGGAGAGGCTAGCCAAAATACTTAGATACATTAGTCAAATGGCTTACTTTGGAGTAATAGAGAATCAAATCAAAAATATTTACTGAAGGTTTCAAAATAAATCATACTTCATCCATTTTTTGATCAAGAAAAAATTATTTTCATTGTTGATTAAATTATTTTGTGCAACATTTCAAAAGTCTTTTCATTTCATCAATTTAATTTTTGGAAGAAATTTATAAACTAATTTGACAAGATATTTTAACTTCTTGTGAGAGACTTGTCTATATTTCTCTTTCTGACTATAAAATCTTTGCTGGATTTAATCTCCTAGAGAATGAAGTGGTAGCATGCTTTTTTTCTCCATGTGTTACACACGCACACAAAACATTAACCCTCCCCGATGCTGTTTAAATGTCTTTCAGAATTGACCAACTAAATATATGTCCATAGCAGAAAATTGCTACATTTGCAAATTGTAAAGCAACACATTTCACTAGAAACCCCACTGACATCAAGATGGGAATTACAGTGCATTTGATTAATATTGTTTGGAAGGAAATGCTCTGACAAGCCATGAATTTGTTTTTAGGGGGGTATTATTTCTGGAATATAAGGAAAGCTTGCTTTTTTTTTTTTTTTTTTTTTTTTTTTTTTTTTTTTTTTTTTTCCCCCTATCATATTTCCCTATCATAAAAACTAAGAACCAGCTTTAGAGTATGCATGTTTTCAGATTTCTTATCTGTGGTTTTGACTAAACAACTGTGCTGACCTCCCTCATTAATGCATTACAATTGAGTTCTGTAACAGTTAAATTAAAGTGAAAATTCTCCAAAGAATCATCTGGTATAACTCAAATTATATTCAAGGAAAAGAAAATCCTCTGAAATATGTCACTCCTTTAAAGCTTGAACTGAGGCTGGGAAACATACACTGCCTGCTAACCAACAATTCTTTGTGTTTGTTACCCAGGCTCCTCTTGCTGCTGAAGATCTTTTTAGAAGAATCTATCTAGTGTTAAGGCAAGGTTGAAATAAATGGACTTATACAAGAATTTCAAGCAGTAAACTAATGCCAAAAAAAAAAAAAAAAAAATCAAAGCAAAGACTATACATAAAAATGCATACTATTTATATATTAATCTATACTTTCTATAGCCTTATATTTTCAGTGAGTATGGATATTGTGCAGAGAAAACAGGATTTACCTGAAAGGTAAATCAAACAAGGAGTTAATTTGAATGCGCTGGTGCTGATGATCACTCTCTGACCTGAAGGAAATAATCAGTTGTCTAGTGCATAAATATAATCAATCCACTGGCAAAGAAGAGGAATGAAAACCAATGCTGCCAAGGAAGTGACAAGTTGCAAGAAGAAGATGAAGTGGAGGGTATATTCTACATGGAGAGGAAATTATTCTTCTGGTACATCAAACTGTTATATCAGTTTGATGAAAGTGCAAAGTAATTGATTTTAATGATACTGAGTGATTAAAAGGAGGTTACATGCTTTGACTTAAAAGCTGCACAGCACTGACACATTTTAATTTTTCTTAGACTGGTTTATATCCATTTATATTCAAATGAATTTTTCCACAACTTTGCATATAACAGCGTCATGATGCTTACTAAGAAACTTAGGCTGAACTGTCAAGGAGACTTTACAAAATAAGGACTGTGATATTAATTAGGTAGGATTAATTTTAAGGGGAAAAAAAAAAAAACACAAATTGTCAAAATTATTTTTCCCTTAATCATTGAGGAAATTATCAATATTATAAAGATATAGAGGGCCTGTAGCTTCTGATTTTTAATTTGACAGATTTTTTTTGTTTATGCACTTTCAGAAAGGAATACATTTTAATAGAAAGAAATATCTGAATGGGGCATGCAGGGACAGCATTATCTTTGTGATAGGACTTCATAGAAAATAAATATTTCTTGGAATTATCAGAATATAAAAAAATTATAAAAGAATTTTCAAACTCATGTTAAGAATTCTCTTTCCTCAAAAAAAACCCTAAAGAGAAGTTTGACTTCTCTTACACAGTGCTGCAATTTGTGTGTAAATCTTAAAATACTTTTCATTTGTATCATCTGATATCTTAACATTTGGAGTTAGGCTTATCTTAAACAAAATGTTCAGAAGAAGCAGAAAGTTACATTCAAAGTCTGTCTTTATAAAATAAATCCGGAAGACAGTTCTGTTTCACACAACTTGTGATAGATTCCTTCCATTTTTAAAGATTACATAATCATTTAATGTTCCAATATCCTTGAAGCCTTAGGAACAGGCCCTGCTATTGATGCTGATATTGTTATACTACAAAATCATAGATAATTCAGCATATAAAAATGGAGATGGATCATTTAATTCAAATTAGGACAGATAAGGAAGGAAATATTTAAATTTTCTTCATTTTATAGGGCTCAAGGAGACCGGATGTGCCCATTGTAGATTTTTTTTTTTTTAATACATAAGTTTATAAAATTGCACAATTTGCCTTTTCCCTCTAGTAGAAAAACAAACAAACAGATAAAACTCTACAGGTAGTCAAACACATGTATTATTTACAGATAGTTAAATACAGTTACTTTTATCAAGACTGTAGGTTGGGCATGGAAATGTGGTTATTGATTTTCATATGTGATGTGTTCTACACATTGGTCACATGTCATTTACTTACTTCTCAAAATAGAATATCTTATTCTTACTACTAAATTATTAGCTTATTTTCTAATGCTGCATCGTAGTAGAAAAACCCAGTAAAAGAAAGGGATTCACCTGGAAAGCAAAGAAAAACAGTGATTTTCTTATGTAATTCTTCACTGCTAAATTATCTCAGGATTAATTTCCTATTTTTTAAGTATACTTTGTAGTGGTTTTCTTCTAAAAAGCACTACATAAAACATAATTTTATTTATCATTAGACAGTGAGACCTTGACAGTACAGGAACACTTTAGAAAATGGAAATGAAACATTAGAATTGTAAAGCTAAAGCACATTATGCCATTCTGTGAATGCTGTCATTCAAGCAATGTTGTCATGGTTCAACACAGGTTGATCTTAGAGAAAGCATTGAGTTACAAGAAACTGAGATCACTATATTTCTGAAAGACAATATTCAAACTGGGGCACAAAGGTACTTATCTTCTCTATTTAAGCCAAATGGTCTTAACTTTTCTGAAAGTTTCAATTTAGAACCACCTTAAAGGATTTACAGAAAAGCCTTAAAAACTACTGCGAGCATGACAGAACTATGGAAAAGAGCTCAAGTGGTTTTTTGGGGAGGGTTCTGGTGGAGGTTTTTTTGTAAATTTTTTTTTTTTTTTTTTTGGGGGGGGGTGGTTTGTTTTTGTGGGGGTTTTTTTGTTGTTTTTTGTTTGATTATGTTTTTTTGTTTGTTTTGGTTTGGTTTGGTTTGGTTTGGTTTTGGTTTGGTTTGGTTTTTTTTGTTTTGTTGGTAGGTTGGTTTTTAAAGGCCTGTTTTAGAAATTGGAATGTCAGTTTGCAGTAATTCCAAATAGGCTATGAATATTTTCTATAGATAGATTCCCTTTGGTGTTACTAGGTAATAAATACACAGCTTTGTTAAGTTTCCCAGCAAATGTATCCAACATTGGCACTTAATCACACAATCTCAGAATCAAAGAACAGTCTGGGTTGGAAGAAACCTCAGGGGTCATCTAGTCCAAATTTTATGGCAAACGCACTGGAAAAGATGGCCCAAGACCCTCTCCAGCTGAATCTGTAAAGTGTGAAATGCTGGGGAATGATCACTTCTCAGGGGAGATTATTCCAAAGGCTAATTTATCTTTTGAAGAATTGTCCTCTTGTGTCTAATGAGAATCTACTCAGAAGTAATTTGAATCCATTGTCCTTCATATGTGAATCCTTGTGAAAAAGGGAGACTTCTTCCCCTTTGCAGCCACCCTTTACATAGTGGAAGATCACGACAAGGTCTTACATTTGCTTTCTTTTATGACGGTGGAAAAATCCCAAATCTATCAGCCTTTCTTATGGCAGGCTTCCAAGTCCTTAAATCATCTTTGTGGCTCTTCTCTGATCCTTGGCAGCCTCCCCACATCTCTATTTAGTATCATGGAACCATAGAATTATAAAATGTTTTGGGTAGGAAGGCATCTTAAAGATACTTAGTTCTACCTTCCCGCACTATGGGCTGGAACAAGTTCCAGTAGACCAGGTTGCACCACCCAACCTGGTGTTAAACTATTGCAAGGATGGAGCATCCATTCCAGTTCCAGTCATCTTCCCAGTAAATTATTTCACCCTAGTATTCAATTTAGAACTACTGGGTTTCAGTTTAAAGCCATCTCTCCCTGGTCCTGTCGCAGCACATCCTTGTCAAAAGTCCTCCTCAGCTCTCTTGTACCTTCGGGCACTGGGAGGTTGTTAGAAGGTCTTCCCAGACACTTCTCTTCTCTAGGCTGAACAACCCCCACTGTCTCAACCTGACTCACCCTAAACAGGTCCTTGTCCTTCTTATATTGAGGATCCCAGAGCTGGGTGCAGCATTCCAGGCAGTTGTGTCACCAGAGAACTGCATTTTGGAGTCTTATTCTAGCTGAAACCCATGGTGAATTTTGTCAGCATTATTATCATTTTAGATTTTGTACAATGTGCAGGAGAAATATGAATGGGACTATAGATATGAATATGGCCCATGGGAGATCTGAACCCTTTAGTAGAGACAGATAGAGCAGACAAGACATGCCAACATGCTACAAATCCCCTTTATGCAGACATTCAATCAAATTGAATCTCATGTCCCAATTCAATGGAGAATTAATAGACTTTTGTCTCAAACTATCTATACAGAATATCAAAACATGATTTTATTTTCTGGGTTTTTTTCACTAGAGTTTCTTGTTTTATTGGAAAGTCATGAAAAAAAAAATAGATTCCTTCTTTTCAAAGAACTTAATTTACCTTATGAAATCTACTGTTTCTTTGAACTTTGTTTCATAAATCAGCCTTTGACTTGGATTACGTCTCAGAGGTGAAATTAAGGAACGTTAGAATTGACATCCCAAGGCTGTATGATAACTTGACCTGGCTTAAGCTTGTGTATTCCCTTCTAGTGATTGGGAACATTCTCTGTCTTGATGGTGAGCAAGTTTGGTACTAGGAATCACATTGGTATTGAGATTGAAGTGTGCATTGCAATTGACATATTTTGTTAAATATATTTGCATTGTATTTTCATAATATTTTGTATAACTCTTCTGGATTGGAAATCTTCTGTAACATCAATTAGCTTCTGATGCTCACTGCAACAATCTTCAAATAAGTAACCATGATATTCAACCTTGTACCCTCCAAGTGTGGAATATCTAAAAGAACCTGGTCAGAGGGTATTGAGCCAGGGCAGTGTGTCATTACATACTGTGGTTTATTGGTCTCATATCGCATCATAAAATGTTATTTTCAATGCAGCATAATACTCAAGCTTTGTGTAACCAGGGATATTTTGTTCAGAAACTTGTACTGACCTCAAAAAACGCTTTGAAGCAGGATGTAGAGAGTTTTAGTGTACAAAATAATTATTAATTGTGTAATTATGAAAGGAAACTAGACAAAGTGTTCATATGACCCTCCCAGATCACAGAGTCTTTTCTGGCTAACCTTTTGTCAGATGGTGAAGAATATGGCCAGCTTCTGTTCCAGACTGCTTTATTTCCACACAGTCTTATACTTTTCTGCACTGGCATTCTCCTTGAACTCTGTAGAAACTAATAATCCTGTCTGGACACTCCTACTTTTATCTGCAGTTTAGCCTTTCTCACTTGGTAGAGTTCTCCCTTCTAAACCTTTTTGCCACTCATTTTCACAGCTTCACAGTCTCCTCAGAAGTCTGACTCAGGGTGACCAGATAGTTCCATACCAGGGCTAAGGCCTTGGATGACAGGCAGGTGAATCCCTGGGAATGGGAGGCAGCTAATGGAAAGCTTTACAGGGTGAGTGGTTCAAGATGCAGAAATGTCTAAAGCCAGTTATGCTTTCTGCTGTCTGATCTGTTACTCTGATTTGTAACATTTGCTGCATTTCATGTTGTGTGATTTCTTTGGCTACTAAGGTTCTAAATGGGAAATTTGAGAAAAATGCAGAATGTATTTCATATTTTCAGTCTCTGAAATACTACTAAAATGACAATTCTCAGCCAAATGCCACTTTCACTTCCAGTGCCACAAAAATAATTCAAAGTGTAGCACTAGCATCTGTGAGAATAGAAAGCTGACCAATACTTAACAGTTTTCATAAAATCCTTGATTAATTCATATAAATTGTTGTTTTTATAAAAACTGGCAGGTTCTTTCTGAATCACAAGGGAAATATTGATCTTGTTTTCATGATTTTATAGCTGAAGAAAAATTATAAGAAAGGAAGGGAAAAGTGAGGTGTTTGATCAAGTTTGTGTCTTGCTTAAATGTATATGCTTTTAACAGAACTGAATTCACACAAAAATTAAATAAGAGAGCATTTTCTGTTTTCTTCCAGAGTGAGTGTCAATGAGTAAATTAGTACAAATTATAATGCATTAATTTGTTAGTTTTTTATTACTTCTATTGGCAAATTTCCTTAAATTTTCATTCTCTTGCAGATCAGAAATTGAGTGGGGGCAGAAAAATTTTTATGTAGGAAAATTTATTACAAAATAGTGCATTAGGAATATACTTATACATTTATCTCCCGCCTGGGTTTTATTTTTACATAAAATGGTATTAAGTTAGAAAATTATTATCTTAATAAGTAAAATTCATACTGTAAAATAAAATTTAAAAATCTAGACGTACTCAAAATTTCCAAGTACTTATCCTTTAAATTTCTAGTGTAGTTTTTATCCTAGCCAGCAACTAAGCACCACTAATTTACTCTGCCATCCCCCACCCCTCATGGTGAGATGGGGAAGGAAAATGGAGAAAGGGTAAAACACGTGCATTAAGATAAGAACAGTTTAGCAATTGACATGAAGTCATCTACTACTACCACAAATTGCAAGTAAATGGAGACAAGAAAATAAAGACAAATAAAACCCAAGGGAAAGAACCAAAACAAAACCACCCACTAATGCCAAGAATGTCCCTGACAGTGATCAGCCTCTTCTGGCCAACGCCACTGTTTATGGATTGAACATGCTCTTCTATGGCATGGAATATCCCTTTGGCCACTTTGACTCACCTGTCCTGTCCCCCCGGGCTCTTCTGCCCCTTCCCACTGGCAGAGCATGGGAAAGTGAAAAGTCCTTGACCTTGGATAAGCGCAACTTAGCAA
Organism: Hirundo rustica; assembly: GCF_015227805.2. Taxonomy (NCBI): domain Eukaryota; kingdom Metazoa; phylum Chordata; class Aves; order Passeriformes; family Hirundinidae; genus Hirundo; species Hirundo rustica. Next base: position 70,928,870 of record NC_053451.1, on the reverse strand, counting down.
AAACTACATCAATGTATAATCATTTTCATCCTCAATCCAAAACACAACACAGCTTGTACCAGCTAATAGAAAGAAAATTAACTCTATCCCAAGCTCTATCTGTCCAGCCAAAACCAGGACATATGGATTTTGTGTTTTTAATCAAATAAGTCCAAGACAAAAATCTTTAAAGACATAATACATATAAAAATAAATAATACATATATCAATTTAGTTCCCATTATTTCTATTGATTTAAATACAGACATATTTATAAAAATTATTTGTTATTCACATTTATTAATAACTTGGAAAGCTAGTCACACCTTGCTTGATGTATAAAATTAAATGTCTACATATCTGTATTTTTTTAATTCTCTTAAGTGAAACTTACCATAGTAAGCTGGTGTAGCTGGAATAATAAAAAATACAACAAGAGTCATAATCGTTTGAATAAGCATACTCTACAGCTTCCTTTTTTTTTTTTTCTTTTTTTTTTTTTTTTTTTTTTTTTTTTTTTTGATCCAGGTAGTCTTCTGTATCTTGCTTTTCTCACAGTTAATGACTGCTTTCAGAACTCAAGTTTTCTACTTCACTCATATAGAATCATCTTCCTTATCTTCCATAGCATTTAGCCAGGATTATCCTTCTTCTTAAAGCAGTGCTTTTTTCCCTTCTGACAGAATTCACATAATAAATTCTTTCTAATGATTCTGCTTGACAGATCAGGGAATCAGTAATAATAATAACAAATAATTGAAAACAAACAAACAAACCAAAACCAAACCAAAGCAACAAAAAACCCAAACCAAGCCAGTTTTGCAGCTTTGCATCTATTTTTCTTTGAAGACATGAAATCATCTGTGTTGATCATTTACTTAATTCATAATATCTCCTTTCCGAAACATATTAATATCCAGTTTAAGGTCTGTCAGATCTAATATATTTTACTTTTAATGAGTCAGTCATCATTGATCTATATTATTCTGGGATGAACAGTTTCATTTGCTCAAGATACTTGATGTCACTTTGTTGTTTCAGTTATGAACAGCCCACAAACTATGTCCGGATTTTTCTTTTTTTTTTGCAGTGGTGAATTCAAAGCTTGATTTTCTTGGATACTTTAGCAGTCTGAAGTCACAGTCTAGGTAGGTCTATATTCTCATACATATTAGTTGTATATTAATGTAGGTTTTCACACACACAGTGGGATCTGAGTGGGTTTTACTCATCCTGCCCATTTTTCTCTGAATTTGCAGCACAGGTAACGCTGTCATGCAGGAGTCAAGCTCATTCTTTCTCTTAGCCATATGTAAACTGTCAAACCAACCAACCAACCAACTGATCAACCCCCTATTTATCTACCTTTGTCATAGAAGCAAATGAAAGATTTTAATTTTTTTTTCCTAATATATTATTCATGATTGTAGTGGTTTCACATTCGTCAAATTCTGGTTACCAAATTTAGTGTAGCAGTCTGTGGGAGAAAGATTAGGAGAAAAGCAAAGCAGCCTCAAGCTTAAAAAGAAACAAACAGTTTTATTAACACACACTAAAAAAATGGAAAAAGAAAGTTGGGGGAAAAAAACTAAAACAAACCAGAATGAAACTGCAAAACCACACTTATCTCCCCCTACAAACTGTTAACTTTCCTACAAAACAGCATAAAGAGACAAAATCTGTGATTTTCAGTCAGTTTCACCATTTGAAAATAGTCTTTCATCAACTCTTTAAGAGAGGAGTCTCTCATAGAGTCACAGATCCTACTGACAACTTAGAACAGTTCTCTTGTGGGATTTTTAACTCACAAAAACAACCGCCTGGGGGAAACCTGCTTTCATGACCCTTCCCATTAGCAGTTTCCCAAGCTGCTTATGGGTCATGGGTCTTAGACTTTTGCATACTGGGGTGTCACCGTTTAAAGATGAATAACTAAAGACAAATGATTCTTCATCTCAAGGAACAGAGGTATTCTTTCACTTCTTCACTAGCACAGAGGGCTTCTCATCTCTATCTCTGTTCAAGGATCTTATGGGATTAATATCACTTAGTCCATCACAAACACCTTTGCTCAAATCCACACACAAATCTAAACAATCATCTCCCCAAATGCTTATCTTTCCCATGATTTCAAGGGATAATCTATATATTAAGTTCATTTCCATGGCTCAGTAAGGATGGAATGACAAACTCCTCAACCCCCTGTCCCAACAGTCTTTTCACTCTTGCTCCACTGACTTCATACTGTTTCTTCTCTATGTTCACTCTGTCCCCTTCTTTTCTCTCTCAGGGAGGGGTTGTACCTTTGAAGTTTCATGTTGCCAGGAAAGGGTTGAATCTGCCCAGGGTCTTTTTCTCTCTTGCTGCAGCTCGTGGTGTTAAGATGTTCAAGGCTGTGCTGGTGAGGGGGAGGCAGGGAGAATCACACAGAACATCAGAGGCCTGGGGCAGTCTGGAATCAAATAAACCAGGCAGGATCATAAATGCCTTTTTTGCCCACCCTCAGTTTAAATCGGGGCAGGCCCCGGCCCAGCCAGGCCCGTAGCTGGTATCAGGGCCCGGCTGGCAGGGCCTGCCTGGCCGCCCTTGCTGGCAGCCGATGGCGCTGCAGGCACAGCCCGGCCAGGGCCGCTCCTCGGGGCCCGGCTCAGCCCAGCCCCGGCCGGGCCTGGCGGACCCCTGGCTGCCCTACGATGTTACCTTTCTCCCTCTCTGGCCAAAGGGACGAAGGGGCTGAGCTGCAAGAAATCAGGGGTTTTTAATATGAGTACTTCCCAAAGTTGCAATTGACATTCTCAGTGGTCAAAACATGCAAATATCCCTACTAACCTTCTGACAGGTCTTTTCTAAAGCAATTCCCAGGTCCTGACCAGAAAATACATTCCACATTTCTCCATAACTAAAAACCAAACTATGCTAACACATGACAATGATGCATTGTAACTTTTTTCTTCAGTATCATGTTTTATTCTATTCCATTAAAATACTGTCCTGAAGATTTTTTGTTCCTACTGTTAATTTAGCTTTTCTATGCTTGAAACACTCTTATTTAGGTTTACTGTGACTGACAGGCAATTAGTTTCTCCCAGATCATTCACATTGTTTTTAACTTCTCCGTCTATGAAAGAAAGGAGAAAAAACCATTTTTTTCCAGATAATTTGTATCTGAAGATAAGGTCCAAAGATGAGGATAATTTCTTTTCAAAAATGTTATAAGAAGAAAATTATTGTCTTTTGATCTCTATGTCAACAGATTGATGAATTGGCAAATTATAGCCAGGTATTAAGATTATTTTAAATGCAAGGTAGTTCTGTAAGAGTGTTGGGTTAGACTTTTTAAAACCTGCATTGCCTAATTCATTCAGCCTTTATTGTGTACTTGAGGAAAGTTAAACTATAGCAGCAAGATCAGTAAAAAGATGTTTATTTCATAGCTGCAAATGAACCTTTCTGAATTATTTGTTGACCCCATAAAACAAAAAGAAAAACTCCAAAATCAGATAGGATTAGGGTTTTTTGTTTGTTAAGGAGGTTGGAATAAAATAATAATCAAAATATTGCAAAATATTTTATTACATAATTAAACTGTATTTTCCATGTGATTCAGGCTTCTCCTATAGTAAAAGCTTTTCAATTTTTGGACTGCAAAAAAGTAATTTCATTTTGTGCAGAAATGCTCTTTTACATTTATGTATTATAAAACTGATAGAAGATGGCATTTAAATAATAGCCAGTTGCAAATTAGTGTATTCAGATGTAAAATAGTTTTCATTTAAAGGAAACATGCATCTCTTAAATGTTAAGAAAGACACTTAATGGCTTTGCGTACACATACTTTGTGCTGATGTTTTGCAGAGTAATAGTCAATACTTGCTTGTTTTTTATTCAGAAGGCAAGAGACTGGAAATACATGAAAAAAATTATTTTTTTCTTTAAAGAACACTTGAAGTCATTCTTTCTTCCTGGGCAATTAAAGAGATAAGTGACAAGAAGAAATAATAATAATAATAATAAAAAGCAGAAATAATTATATTTGAAAAACTTCATTTTTGACATTCTCTTTTTGACCCATATCATTACCTAGGCAGTGTGTAGAATGTGTAAACTTATAGTGTATTCCAATTTATTACAGTGAGGCATTAAGGAGAGGTAATGCTTTAGTATTAGAGAAGCAGGGAACATCCGAATTCTGAGAGAAAGCATAAACAATTTAGGATACAGTTCAGTTTTAGGAGTTCTGGAAGTGTCTTTGAAAGATGTGTATGCAGGAATGAAGACTGCACATCTAGGAGCTTTGGGAAGACTACAGCATGAGTTTATGTGTTCCTATAACCAAAGATCATAGACTTCAACTCTGTCTTTAGCCAGAGTACCAGAGGAAAATCCATCTTCAAACAGAAATGAAGTATGATCACATTAAGTGAACTTGAGTCCATGTAGAAGAATTTGGATAAACTCTGAGAGTAGAGTTCTGTATAATTACATTGCTCATTCTTGCTTGTAGCTACACCCAAGGATGTCAGTGATCAAGTGAAAAAGGAGGAAATAAATAGTTTGCTATTTAAATATGTGCATATATGTTTATATATGCAAATACTTAGAACTATCCTAAGATACATATATGTTTCTCTATTTCCTCAACATCTGGTTAAAAATTATTATTCTGAAAAGTAATGTTATTAATCTTCACACTGGCACCAAAGAAATATATAGAAGTGGTTTTTTTGTGGTTTTTTTTTCACTAGCACTTTATTCTTGCTTTTTTTAAACCTCCTGGCTGTAACCTTTAAGCAAGGGTGTTCAAAACGACTCAGCAGATTTCTTCATGCTGTATGGCTTTTAACCTGTTTGTTTTAAACATGAAATAGCTATAGCTTTTAATATTCCTGGCACGTTTCCTTGTCTCTCAGCATGAAGTTCATTACCCAATGCAAGACAAATTAGCATAAAGACAGCAAATTTTAACTGAGCATCAGCCTGAAAAAACTGAGGGACTGAACTATCAGTTTCACACATAGGTCTGTGTAATGGCATGAGTCAGATAAGCTTTAGACGAGGATCAACAGACTAGCACTGATATTGTTCTTAGCAGTTCTGCAACACGTTCAGTGACTTAAAAGATGGGGTCCTCACAAACAATTCTTCAGTGTAGCATCTTGCAAGAAATCTGGCCAGAACTTCTTGTTTTATTTTGCCATAACTTACGTCTTGTTTCTCTCTCAAATCTAACAGATATATGAAAGAAAAAAATAATTAATGAGAAATTTAATAAGGAAAAAGAAAAAGCTGCTTTTATTTAATTGAATTTAATTCCTTCCCAACACCAAATTAATGTATTAGGCAAGAAATTAGACTGCTCAGTTAAAGGTTTGAATATGACAAAAAAATATTTGCTTGGAAAAAACAGAATTCCAGATACCTGAAAAAGTTTGTATATGAAACCACACAAATTGCAGGGTTATAAAAGTTACGCAAAAGCATGCATTCTTTGTCTCCATGGAAATACCTCCTATCTCCATCTGAGAGGGAAGGAACAGCTGGCAAAATCAAAGCCAGCATTATCCCTTCAAAATCAAGAACAATACACTGTGCACAATCAGCTTTTCTGGAAAGAAAAATGCTTGTTTGCACAAAAGCTAATGAAGTGCACATGCCTCAAAGTAACAACTGGGAAGTCAGAAAGTGCCCTAAGCTCTGCCAGCTCTGCCAGTGTCATAACACAGGGCTCTCCCTTGACAGTAACTGTGAATACTAGATAGACTGAACTATTAAAATAAAAAAAAAGATTGATGCTTATTCAGAATCCATACAAAAGGTTGCCCTTGACATGGACAGTTTAAGGTATTCAGCTAATAAACTCACAGTGCCTTAGTCTAGCAAACTGAGAGCCAGAAGATGATCCTCAAGTACCTAAAGGTTATAATTGAACTCTGGCAAGACATTTACTTCAAGTAAATAACATCCCACTGGTCTACCCGCAGTGTTATCTGAAGGTACCTTGTGTACTGACAGCTGTCCAGCAATCTGTAATTACTGAAATTTTGGCAAGAGAAGTGTTCAATCTTCTGTGGTGGATGAGCAAATGAGAGGTGCTGAGCCAATAACCCCTCCACAGTATGACTTCTGTTGGGTGCTGGCATAATAAAAACATAGAAAATTTGGTTTTCACTATATCCTTTGGAAAAGGGGATCATGTCTTATGTTTTCTGGTTCTATTTCAAGTACAAACTGCTAAAATGATACATAGAAAAAAAAAAAAACCCAAAGAACGGAAACTCTAGAAAGCAGTGATGCAGAAGCAGAATTTCTAATAGTCTGACCATATAATTTATCCTTGTGTGTGCAAGCTTCCATAGTTGCAGAACTGCTTACCTGGAAAGATAATATATCTAGAACTGAGAAATAGGTTTCAGTTTGCCCCTTTTAATGTTAGGTCTGGGCAAATCCCTGATACTAAATTCTACATCTTGGCACTATTTTATGAAGGGCTGTTCAAGTCCCCCCTTACTGAGAAAATGGTAAATGAAAGGGCTTGGAGAAAGGGAGAAGTGCTTCAAAACATAGCTGCTTCAATTCTCACCACAGGCACAATGATATTGAGGGATTAATGGACTAATAGAATTATAGAACTCTGGAACCACAGAATCAGTCAGGTGGAAAGGGACTTCAGGAAGTCTATACTCCAAGATCCTGCTTAAGCAAGAGTAGCTCTGAGGTTAGAAACACAGATCTGCATTGAACCTGATTTTGAAAACCTCCAAGAACAGAGTTGAAAAAATCTCTATTGGTAACCTGCTCCAACTGTAGTTTTCACGTAAACAGTGATGAAGGACTGGAGGAAGAGGTGAGCAATAGAAAATGTAAATGTTAAAGAAAGATAATTTATTATTTATTTTGGTAATTTCCATGATTGTCTGGTTTTTATATCTTGACTGTATTGTCTGATTAAAGGGGTTGGTTTTCTTTGTGTTTGTTTGATTTTTTTTCCTATTTATTTATTTATTTTCTTCATTGAATTGTTGGGGGTTGATTCTGTAACAAAGATGCCATTCTTTAATAGTTTAGGCAAAAGGCTTTTTGTCATAATAAATAAAAAGTCTATTGATATAAACTTTAATTCAGGATAAGAAACAGAAATCTTTATAAGGACATTGTTAGCTTGCAGTTCGATGCAAGAAAAAAGAATGCATTTTATTTTAAGCATTCATGAATTGCACCTATTAAAGAACTTCATTTTTTATATGGTATAATAAGAACTGTATTGCCATAAACACTGTTGCCACAACAATACCATCTGAGAAACTTAAATCTGTAAATGTTGACTGTTTTGTGTTGTCTGGCATGTCTATAAACATTTTGTGCACTTTAACTTTTACAGGCTGTATTTAACAGATTAGTAAAATCAAAACAAGCTTGTACGGAGGCAGCTGAGAACCTTATGTGTATTTTTACAGATTTTTTAAAGTTAAATATGCAGTACAAATCAATGCAATGTAAGAAAACAATGCATTGTGGGAAAAAAATACAAACAAAACTGAACAGGCAAATTAAATGCCACAGGTTCCATGTTTTTATCCTATAGAATATAAATTGAATATGGGACAATAGCACTTATACAAACTGTTAAACTTTTAAGTTAATTGGGTCAAACAGTAGACCTTGAAACAGAAAATTCCAGTTTTCATGCAGTTTATGACATACAGCTTTATATATTTGGAAGACTTCATTAAGGACTGTTGTGTTTTACTAAGTTGGTTTGTTCTAGTTTCACCTATGTTTTACAAGCTGTTGATTTGCCCCAAGGTTGTACCCTCTTCCCTGATCCTCTGTACCTCTCCTATCCATCACCTGAACCCTGCCCATCTTCCCTGTCTGTCATTGTACCCTTCACCCAGAAAGTTCTATGTATATCAAACCTCCCTCGAAGCCCCATTGGATTTGGCAATACAATCCCTTCTCCCTTGCAATCCTGTTGGTTCCCAAGTTATAATTCTCCTCCCATAACTCCTCCCTAGATGTAGCTGATTGGTTATCAGTTTGCATCCGCCCCTCCCCGCCCCTGTTGTTTATAATCCCGAGCACAGGCTGTGTTTGGCTCTCTTTCCCTCTGGATTCCCTCTGTCAATAAACTGTGTGGAAAATATCCCAGAGAAAGAGTCTTTCATCCTTTGTCCCAGTCCTCAAGGTTAGCTCCTAAAACCCTGTGCATGCACAGAGTCTCAACGGGTTCAACACATCCTAAAGCTTCGCTGCAGGAGCATTGTTCCCCACTCCTGAGGTTGCTCCAGCGGACAGAGCTGGCTGAAGAGCAAGGAGGAACAACAAAGGACACAGTAGCATGTGTCTGCAAGACTCTTGCTGGTTTTAGCCTATTACTCTATGATGTGGTCATCCAAATTTGTGACACTGTGTTTTACATCCTTTTTGAAGTTTGTATATTACTGCATTGATTAACAAACCTTACTGAAGCCATGCTTTCATTGATTTTGAGCTTTTAGAGGAGTCACATTTTATGAATCATCTGCCCATATGTGAAACTATCATATAAATTATAGAGGACTGTGAAAGAATTACCAATGACTTACACATCTTGTGTGCTACAGTTCCACATGATCTCCAGTGTCCAAAGAAGTTCTTTCTTTGTAACTTATACTATATTTAAAAGTTGAGAAAATATTGAACTGAAAATAGACTTTTTTTATTCATTCAACGTAAAATTATCATGACATAAATATTAATAAGTAATTATTCTTGCAGTATTAAATTGATGGGCAGAGAAGCGTGTTTGAAAGATTTTTACGTCAGCAGCTAGATTGTGTCTAAAATGGATAGCATAGCAATGGTGTGATAACACAAAGGAGATTTCAAACTGAAAATGTCAAAAAGGTACTATAAATTGAAGGGAGAAGGAAAACAGGTGAGGAAGAAGAAGAAGAAGATTAAGGCTTTTCAGAATGATTATGTGCTCTAGTTTGTTCATCAACTGTCCCCAAAATAGACCTAAATAAAATGTGCTGGTAACCTAAGCCCTTTCAGAATATAATGGACAATTGCTTAGAAGGCAGTTTTGCAAATAAAGAAATTTTTTTTACCCGGGAAAAAAGAAATTTTTCTACACTAAATGCAGTTTATATAAATAAAAATGTATCATAATATCCATATAAGTACATAATAAATATATTTACAGTATATTACACAAAATAATAATACTATTTATTTTATTAAGTTATCAAAAATCTTTGTACATACATATTTTTTAAGAATTGATGTGACTAAACTAGTAAGGGTACTAGCTCCTAGGTTGTGACTACACTGTCTTCTGGCTTCCTCAGAATGGTGCAAAAATATTTTCCATCTTTATTCTGCTTATTATAAACATTGTGGTATTTTAGAATGATAGATTTAGTCCCTTACACGCTTTCATAGTCTAATCTATAAACAGTTGCTCTATGAAAGTAAATAGATAAATGAGAAATTATCCAGTAGTAGGGTAAAAAGAAAAAAAAAAAAAAGAAAAAAAAATTGAAAAGACTATCTAGGAGTTCAGTAATTAGATATTTCTTAGGGAAGTAGAAAAAAATGCTGCTCTGTCTGCAGACTCTTCTGATCATTGGAATATATTTGGTGGATTTAATAGTTGTCTGTGATGTGGTTCCAATGATGTCTGAATACAGACACATTTTGCTTTCTCATTGCGTGCCATAATGAAATATGCACCTTGCCTGTAGTTTAATAATCCACCACAAGTTATTAATTCAGATATCCTCTTCTCTTCACAGAGGCACTTTTTTTTTTTTTTTTTCCTGAGAAGTTTGCCAGTACCTGAATTTAATTAAGGGGGGGATGTGGGGGGGGGGGGGGGTATCAGACAGAATAATTGTCTTTAAAAATGAACAAACATTAAAATATTATGGGTGAAATTCTGTCTAGGACAAAGTGTTCTCCTCATGCAACAATTTAAAAGGAATACTTCTTCCATCTGGTAAATGGAATTCACAGTCTTTAGATCCAAACTGTTTTAATGAAAGAGCAATTGTCTAGGCAAATTCACTCATAAAAATTCCATTTTCACTGAAAGCAGGCTAGCTGAGATTTTGCAGTTCAACGGAATCCTCTTATCTGAAATTAGCTCAGTTATTTGCATACATACAGGCCACAGATGGAAAGAAGATTCAAAAATAAAAACACCATCTGCATTTGTCTTTAATGACAAGTTTTATGGAAGTCTGAGATTCTCATTTTCAATAACTACATTTAAAAATTGTTCACAATATCTTCACAGTCCTCTTCTGGCTTGACCCTGCAAAAAATAGCTATAAAACCTTTCTATATCTAAGATAATCAGAAGTACTTATATATCTCTTGTTATTAGGGATCCAACAAAATTTTAATCAATAAACCATTTGGAATATTCTAGCATATTAACTCTGTAATGTATCTACAGTTTTGTGTGTGTGTGTGTGTGTGTGTTTTGTTGTTGTGATTTTTTGTTTGTTTTTTTGTTTTGTTTGTTTGTTTGTCAGTGGTTATACTCCTAAATATGAATGACATAAAATTTTCTGTAATCGCAGTCAATGACTGCAGTTGCAGTAACATGGGTCCATAACCTTGCCAGGGAGAAAATATAAGAGACAATAATAATATTCGTTTTGCAACACAGTCATTGCAAAATGAAGGCATTGTAAGGCCCCAAAATCTCTAGACAAGACTCTTAGAAGAATTTACATTTTTCAGGTACTCTGAATCAGATGCTCAAGACAAATATTGACAAGATATTCTCAAGAAGTCAAAACAACAAAAACTTTACTGGAAACTTCAAAAAATGAAAGATCTTTAGCAAAAGGTTTAGAGCAGCATTCAATCTACATAAAGCATTTCTCAAAGCATTAACTTCAGCTCATTCAACTTAGCAAACTCTAAGTCTGTCATATTTTAAATTACTAAAAACATTTCTCAAAATGCTGAGAAGAGTGAAATTGAAGAAGAAAAAGAAAATACAGAAAAGATACAGAAAAAGAAAAATATATAACTGCCATTCATGTTTCCGGTGGTGTTCAGTTGATATAAATTGTAAGAGGAGATAGGGTCCTTCCTTCCTTCCCTCCTTCCCTCCTTCCTTCCTTCCTTCCTTCCTCTTGGCAGACTTTTGTGCATTAAAATAATACTCTGTTTTCACATAGCCACTTATAGATACATCTGTTTGAACTGGATCATAAAGAGCAACCTGAAGAATTTTGGTTGTTGTCAGGCCAGTATGACATGGTGTGCTGATAATTTTTCTCACTAAAACAACTGTATTATCTCTGCATCGAGTAGTTTTATATGAAATTGATGTGTCTTTGTACTAGTGGTGAATATTTACATTAACTGAAGAGAAAGTTGAAAATCAATGGCATAAAGGGGTTGCATGTTGTGATGCACTTAAAAATGGCACATAGTTTTGGATCTTCTTTTTAAATTCTACCTTTTTTTCCCCCTTTTTCTGCTGGTAATATGTAATTCTTCTGTGTAACAGGGGCTGTAGGAATCAATTCTGATGTAACACTTAGTGTTTTTCTGTAATCCATTCATACTACTTCCATCTTTGCTTTCTTGTTTCAGTCACTTGATCTCAGACAATAGTTTTTAGTGCCCAGTGAATTTTAAAACTCTATTAGGAATCTGACCGTCTATTGTGAGTTAACCCTGACTAAGCCACTCACCCACTGACTGGAATGGAGGGAAGTATCTGAAGGGTAAAAGTGAGAAAACCTGTGCATTGAGATAAAGACAGTTTATTATAATAGGCAAAAGCTGTGTACACAAGCAAAGCAAAACAAGGAATTGATTCACCACTTCCCATTAGAAGGCAGGTGTTCAGCCATTTCTAGGAAAGCACTGTTGAAGTTTAGGGTGAAAAAGAACCAGCAGGATGCCACAGGAATCTGCATTGTGTCTCTCTTTCCCCCTCCTCTGCTTCTCTCTTCCCTTCTGTCTCCCTCTCCCCCTCTTTCTTCCTATTTCTTTCTATCTCTCTCTACTTCACAATAACTGTTCAATAAAACCTGTACTAGTGACTATGGGATATTCACCTTTTTGAGGTGATGTCTGTGCCCTCCGGTAATGAAATGAACATTCCAAGAAGTGACTAAAGAGCACAGATGGCAAGTAGAAGAGTACAAACATTATTTATGCCCATTTGATAATATATTTCTCAAAAATTGAATCAAACTGTTGCCTCGATGTTCAGTAATCTTTCTTTGCATCCATGTACTTGTATATATGAAGTATTAATTAATTTCTACACATACACTTGTATTAGAAAGTATTTGAGTATTAGTAAATCTTTGAGTACTAATTTTAGTTTCTAATCAGTTCCATATGGATGACAAAAATGAAAAACAATTAAGGTTTTGGATTACAGTGAAAATTTTCATAGAGATAATTGTGTGAAAGAAACACATTTCAGTCCTTAAGCATTATCTAACAGTGACTATTCCAAGTTCTAATTGCTGTGAATAGAATCCAAAATTAAAAGCACAGAATCACAGAATAAGTTGAGTTGGAAAGGACCCACAAGGATCATCAAGTCAAAATAAACAAAAAAAAAGGGCACATGTAAAGAAAATCAATTGAAGAAATCTGTGAGGAAATACAAATAATTCTCCTACCCCACTGTTACAGTATTCACTTCAATCTCAAGTATATCATCAGTGTTTGCATAGAGATGCATGTCCAGCAGACTGCTAATCACATTGGGCAGCAGCTACAATGATTTAAAACACGAATGAATTCAGGTATTAACCTAATCATGCAGCATGATTGGCAGAGAGCATATCTAAAACCTGATTACCACAATATTGAACCAGAGCAAAGGAAAAAAACCTGATTACCACAATATTGAACCAGAGCAAAGGAAGGAACTGTTTCAGTTAGATATGCAGTTAAGCTGCCAATGTGAGCAACAGAATTCACTCTGTATATAAAGACATGACTATTGAACAAAGCACTAGAAATGTTGATCTGAGTGATACAGCCCAGCCAATAAAGCATCCCCCAAATTAAATGAACAAATTATGCAGCTATACATTGAAGATGCACCCTGACAAGAATTGTCATGCTTATAACATTATCTAGAAAAATACTGAAAGATAAAGCTTGAACAAAAAGATCAAACTCAGGAGGGAAAAAATGTGCAGCAAATAAAGGAATGTGAGGAAAAAATGATATATACATTTCTAAGAAGATATCTTTATGTATTATTGTGCTGAACATAGGTGCAAAATCCCTCTTTGTTTTATATGTATATACTTTCTAAATCTATCTGAAGTGGGGGGGGTGCTGGTGGTTGTGGGTTTGTTGTTTTCTTTTTTTTTTTTTTTTTTTTTTTTTTTCTGACAAAGGCAAGCTGGTTTTTTTATGAGAGAAAAAGGACAGTGAGTCAGAGGAAACCTTATTCAACTACATTCAAAATGCACTGTTAGTCCATGCAGCAAAATAAGACAAACTGGGGAAAACCTTAAATGGCAAAGAAGATACAGTATGGGCACCCACAAAACCCAAACAAATTCAAACCAAACCAAACCAAACCAAACCAAACCAAAAAAACCCCCCAGGATTTAACAGAAGCAAACAGACATTAAATACCACAAAACTCAAGGTCAAGTTCTTCTGAAGAATAAAAATCATCTGTCATGTTCTCTGTACGGCAACAGGAATTTATTTCTGCAGGATAAATTGTTGTCATAACTGACATATATCTCCTGTGCTCCATTCAGCACACACACAGGAAAGGCTTCAAAGAAGTTTTCCAGCATTCATCAAAGATGGATGATTATTGCTAGAGAATCTATAAAAAGAAGAATGAAAACTCTGTTCAGGAAGTACCAATCTGACACCTACAGTATTTACTGTCCTCTTGGACCAGAGAGACAGACTGTAACTATAATTTCTGTGAGGCTTGTAAAGTCAGCTGATACTGATCTACTATTGATGGCCACAAATCCATTAATGCTATCTGAAAATAGGGCCTTAAAGGGTTCAAGGGAGAAGCCCACAACAGGAAAAGACAGCAACAAAGCCAAAATAAAGATATGTTTTCATCTCATTGAACCTTTATATTTATTTTCAATACGACAAAATAAAATAAGCATAAAAATTTGGGTTAAAAATTTAGAAACTATTTTTTATAAAACATAAATAATGTACATTAGCAGATGGAAGAAAAACATTTCTATTTACATGGAGCATGTGTCTCCACAAATAAGTGAACTTGTGTAAGCAGAAATTTCAGAAAATAAATTGTTTTTCACATGAGCACAAATAATTCTGAATTAACAGCACATTGTTTATCAGCATGAAGATTGTTGTAAACAGTACAACATGGTTCTAAACAGACAAAGGAGAGCCAACATTTCAGAAGAGGCCTTAATGATCAAATCCATCTTAACACAGGCATGTTCAACTTGTTTAGAGGATGTGAACACATGCTGGATACAGATGAAGAATTATTACCCTGAACCTTCTGGCTGAAGTCTTGACAGTACAGCCTTAAAAAGGCATAAACAGAAAGTCTCTGTCAATTAGACTCATGTAAATGTCCTCAAAAAGGGTCAAAAAACTTCACAAGTGTGCCACACAATAATTATGCCTACTAATGATATATTGGGGATGTAATTTTAATTTATATCTCATTAATACATATTCAAAAAGTAAAATAAATAATGCTGCAATTTACTAGTATACTAATCTTTAGTTACTAATTTTACAAAATCTTTTCTAAGGCAAGTAACCAAGGCCTTCAGAGAGACCAACAGCTGAGTGTTCTGAGAGAATTTTATACCTAATTGTTCACAGGATCAAAATGCAAAGCAAAGCATTAAATATCTCCAAAATATATTCACTTTTAATTAATAAGTCACAACTTTTCTGTTATCAATAACATCTGTAATCAATAAAACTGATTAACTGAAATATTATCAGATTTGGACAGCCCAATCCTTTGTTAATTTCTATAATAGACCTAGGAAGGATGCATTTTCAGCGAACAGTTCCCCTACAGCATTGCCTTGGTGGCTTAACTTGGCAGAAAATGCATGAAATCAGCAAAAGCAAAAAGAACATTGTAGCATTTGGGAATGTAGAAAATGCTGCTTAACCAGCATCATGGCTGTGGCTGCCTGCAGGCCAGTTTAATTAGGCTACAATTCATATGCAAGAAAGTTTTGTAATTACTGTCAAATGACCAAATCAATGTATAAAACCTAAGGAGGATTATGCATCCCCAGTAATGAACCATACTGGTTGACAGTGATTTCTTAACTGAGACAGCTACTTGTCAAAAATTCTTAGTAAAATGTGTAAGAAAATAAACATTATGTATGATCAGATATTACAAAGTTTTAAAGACACCTCAGTTTACTGGATTTATTTTCTATCAAACCATTTTTGTATGGATGGGAAAGCACAGTTACCAATTTCCTTTTTTTTTTTTTTAACACACTGGAAAGGTTATCAGAACTTTAATATTAAGGTTTGGGCATAAACTTCCAGAATTAATGATGCAATTTTTGGTTATCTGCTTTAGTAACAACAATAGATATTTTAAAGACACTCAAATGGACTCTTTTTTTTTTTTTTTTCCCCAATTGCCTATAATTGTGGGTTTTTTTTGTTTTTTTTTATAGCGTAGTTAAGGCAATACATATCTAGACAACAAGAAGGTTTCTTTTCCCTATAATTTAAATCATCATGTTACTAAAATAAACTTATTTCATTAAATTAACAAAGAAAAAACAGAGGATATATTTCTTTTTCTGAATATGGCTTACTGCCAGAGTGCCCGCATTTGAAATATTTGCCTAATATTTCTGATTAGCATATATTTAATTTATCAGGGGAAAAAAAACAAAACAAAACAAAACAAAAAAACCTCACCAGTCAAACTCCGAAAAGCATGGACTATACGTAAAATTAAATTCCATAAGTTGTATTAAGGAAGAAAATGAATCTTACTTCCTCTTTAAAAACATGAAATGAAGAGGCTGGTCTGAAGAACGTGAAAATTAAGCCCTGAGGAGGGTACCTAGGCTTCCCTAAAGCAACTATATTTTGTGAGCTCTAGACTTTTTTTCACTAAGCATGTTTTTATGTGTTCTCAGACAGCTGACTTGCAAATAATTGGATACATGAGCAGTCTTTCACTTAAAATCTATGATATTTATGACTACATTTATATGGAGAATTTGCCAGAGATTTCAATGGTATGGTATGGTAAGGGAGAAAAAGAATTTGGAAGAATTTAAAGCACTTCTAGTTCAAAAGCAAGATTTTATTCCACTCTGTGAGATAAAGGAGCAAAATTATCCATTCCAAATAGTGTATATAAATAGATACAGTAATCTAATGCATACACATATATATGCATAGTTATCCTTTTATACTTAGAAAAATAAACAATACAAAGCTCAAGATGTTGAAAACTTCAATATACAGGATATCATTTACTCATCTTTTAACTGATTATATGTATGTTTAGCTTCTGTTACAATGTGACACAGTCACGTTTATCCTCTATGTTTAGCAACTCTGAGAGGTTTGGGTTTTTTCTTTTGGTCGATTGGCGGGAGAGTTTCGTTGGTTGTTTTGGTTTTTGGTTTTTTGGCTTTTTTTTCCCAGTTGAGTATATATGGTACAGCTGTAAATGTTCATCCCTTTATCTTCTACTCAGACAGAAAAGAGACTTAAAACACACAAAAATACATATATTGAAATCTGATGTTGAGTAAATGCAGAGGGAAAGAAAAGAAGGCAGAAAGAAAAACTGATTTGATTATATAAGTTTAAAAACTTCTGAGAGAAACTGAAATATTTCCAGAATAATTAAAATAAAGCTTTCAAAAACTTTAGTCATAAAATGAAATTCCAAGGTGAATCATCCACATTTTAATCTATTAATAATGTTTGCATGTTCCGTTTACTACTGAAAGTTAAATGATATCCTAATTTTCATCTAATTTTAATTCTCATAAATTTCTAAGCTGTTTCTCAAGCTGGTTATATAACAAAGAACTGTGCTTCTTCGGTAAAATTAATTAGCTCATCATGCTCTGAACGTTATATAGCTTAGAATGTTTTAAAGGGTGTAAACCATAACTATTGCACTTAGCTAGGGAGAAAACACAAGGTCTTTTACTCTTTTCAGAACTGGGAGCTGTGTGGGAAAAGACTAGCATCTTTGGCTGAAGACATTTAGTATCCTGCTTTGCTGCTCTTCAGCCTGAGGACAGTGGTGAAACTAAATGTTTTGGCAAGCAAGTCTACTTTCTGGTCAGATTTCTCAACCACAAACTTCTTAGGTCTTTATATTATTGGCTTCTTCACTGTTATGGATAAATAATTGGCAGATAGCCTGAAGTGTCCCTACCCCATGAAGTATATTTTAACAGTGCAAAGTTATTCCTATTACTAAGATGCATTTTCTCCTGATTTGCACCAATAATTTAAGCTTTGTTATTTTAAATAATGTAATGGCAATCTTCCCAGAGCAGATGTCTGTCAGCAGGAGCAAAACCTACATTGGAAATTCTGAAGGAAAAAACAAAACAAAACAAAACAAAACTGAACAGCTAGCAAAAACCAATTAACAGTTAGCAGTCTATGACTATTTCGGGGAAAAAAATGGATAAAAACTTGCATTTACTTGATCTTATTTATACCATTCTATCTCCTATAATCCTTCAGAAAATCTACCATAGTATTTGAACTGCAGTTTTCTCTCATGTTAACAATTTTGGAGTGCATGTTAAAAGAACACAGCTGTATTAAACTCTTGAAGAAATAAACTATATGCAATAAATATTAAAATACTTAAAAAAATGTTCAGGTTTTTATGAGCTTTTTTCTAGAGTTTCTGTCTGTTTCCACAGGGAAAACTTCTTTTCATAAACAGTGTTTCCTTACAATTTTTTTAAATCTAATTTCTTTAATTAAGAACCATGCAGAGATATTTTATGCCCTTTAATTGATAATTATTGAAGTGGAATGAGAAAAAAATGTAATTTCAAATATTTGATGAAGAAATATGCTTCTGCGGTTATATATACACCTATATATACATATATATATATATATAACCTTGAAAATCTGGACAAAAAAAATCAGGTTACAACCTACTTGATAATTTCCCCAAATTCATAATTCCAATGTAATGACCGTACTGAACCAAAACCAAACAAAAATAACAAACAAACAAACAAACAAACAAAAAAAAAAAAAAAAAAAACAAAAAACACCCACCCAAAAAACTCTTCATCACATTTGAAATTGTATAAAGAATTACACCAGATGGCAGTCTGAGAGAAAATTAATTACATTGATGCATATTGCAAGTCTGAAAAAAGTTTCTTTAGAAGATAATTTATACCATGTACTTTTGTCATGGTCAAACCCCAGCTGGCAACAAAGCACAATATAGATGCTGGCTTTTAACCCCATCCATTCCATGGGATGAGGACAAGAATAGGAAAAAAGCCGACAAACTTATATAAAACAACTTAAAAGTTGAAGTAAAAAAACAATAGCAACAAAACAATAATAATAACAATAAGAACAACAATAATAGTAATTGTAATGAAAAGGGAAAAGCGAGAGATGAATAAAACATAAGAAAAGTAAGTGATGCAAAATACAATTTTTCACCACTTTCTGACTGATGGCCAGCCCTACCCAGCCCTCTGTAGTAATGGTTATCTCCCAGCCAGCTTATATACACAGAATATTATATGGAATGTTATGGAATATCCCTTTGGGCAGTTCAGGTCAGATGCCATGGCTGTGCTCCCTCTCACCTTCTTGTGCACCTGCTCACTGACTCAGCATGGGAAAGTGAAAAGTCCTTGTCTTTGGGTAAACCTTACTCAGCAACAACTGGAACATCACAGAATCACGAAATACGCTGAATTGGAAGGGACCCACATGGATCATCAGATCTAATTCCTGGTCCTGCATAAGACCACTCCCAAGAGTCACATTGTCCAAATGCTTCTTGACCTCTGTCAGCTTGGTGCTGTGACCACTTCACTGGGGAGCCTGTTCCCAGTGTCCAACCACCCTATAAGTAAAGCACCTTTTTCTAATATCCAACATAAACCTCCCCTGATAGCACTCCAGGTCACTTCTTCAGGTCCTGTCATGGGGTACCACAGAGAAGAGATCAGTGTCTGCCCTTCCTCTTCCTCCTTCATAACAAGAAGGTTGTGACTGCAGTGAGGTCTCTCTTCAGTCTCCGGCTTCTAAGGTGAACAGATCAAATTACCTCAGCTGCTTCTCGTGTGGCTTCCCCTCAAGGCCCTTTGCCATCTTTTTGCCCTCCTCTGCATGCTCTCCAGTGGTTTAATGTCTTTCTTATATTGTGGCACCCAGAACTGCCCCAGTACTCGAGGTGAGGCTTCCCCAGTGCAGAGCAGAGCGGGACAATCCCCTCCCTTGTCTGGCTGGCGATGCTGTGCCAGGACACAGTGCCTGGGGGCATCAGGCAGGATGCCCCCTCCTGACTGCCAGGGCACTGCTGACTCCTGTTCGATTTTCTGTCAGCCAGGACCACAGGTGTCTTTCTGCGGCACTGCTTTCTAGCATCTCATTCCCCAGTCTGTCTGTACACCCAGGATTACCCCATCCCAAGTGAAGAATCCAGCACTTTTCCTTATTGAACTTCATATGGTTGGTGATTGTCCAATCCACTAATGTATCAAGGGCCAGACAATATCAAATATCAATACCTTTACTGAAATCCAAAAGGATCAGTAAGTTATGAACATTATTCTTATCTCCAATCTCAGCCACAGAACTGCACCAGCTACTAGGAAGAGAATTAACTCTATCCCCATTGAAACCAGGACAGTATCCACTCTTTATTCTGTACCATTAACACCATGTCCAGGTTCCTTGCTTTCTGCCTTTTGATAAACACACACAGTTATCATTCCCTTAAGTCCCATATGGGCCATCTCTATGCAATATCTGTTGAGGTAATTTAGTCCAGAATTTGGGCTCCATCTGTCATAACTATCTTTCAGAACAGGAAAGATGGTGTGAGGTGTTGCATTGCCACCTGTTGAAGCCAGTTCTAATTCTATCATTTCTGCACTTCTATGGCTACATCAAAGTTAATCTGGAAGATTTTTACAAAAGGGAATCAGTTTCAGATTCCCAAATCTGAAGAGGTGGAGACAGGTGTCACCAGGTGTCATAAGATGTACAGTGCAGTGATGAGCATATAGAAGTGATAATACAGAGATATATAGCAATTAATATCATTGGACATTCAATTTGTTGGCTATTCTCACCCCAATTCTCACACTAGACTTCCCTATCCTCCATTACCCACGGAGTGCACACAGATCCTGAAGGAAAAAACAATCCCAAGAAAGTTTTTTTTTTCTTTTATTAAGGCATGAATAACTCAGACTGTTTTCCTTGGCAGGTTTTTAATGTGTATTACAGGAACTTTATCCCATTCTACAGTACATAAAAGCTTTTATTGTACAGGACCAGTCTGAGCAGCAGGTTGTCTCTCTTGCTGACTAACCACATGACTTTTACCAAATGATTATGCCAATGAATGAAGGTTCCCCCATTGCTCTCAGTGTAGTCTTTAAGACTACATTGCATCATTCAATTTTTCTGGAGGTTGGTAGATGATAAGGAATGTAGTACTCCTACCCAATGCCATGCTCTTTGGCCCACATGTCTATGAGATTGCTTTGGAACGTAGTTTCATTTTCTGATTCTGTTCCTTCTGGAGTACCATGTCACTATAAGGCTTGATTTCAGGGCCCAGGATAGTGCTCTGGGTGGTGGCAAGGGACACAGCATATGTTTCCAGGCTTCCAGTGACTGCTTTCACTGCTGCACCTGTCACATGGTACTTGCAGGTTTGTAGAATGCAGTATGCCAGTCAATCTGCCAGACCTACTCATATTTGTTTTTCAACTGTTGTCCTCCATACCTGAGAGGCTTTAACACTTGGTTAATTGCAGCACGTGTTTCACATTCATGTATAACATGGGATTCTGTCTATGGTCAAGTCCACCTTTCAATAACAAGCCCATCATGTTGTATCTCTTTCTTGATGGCCTGAGGTGTCATGGGCCAACAGATCTATAAATAATTCACCATTATACTGCCAGTCCAGATCCACCTGAGACACTTGAATCTTAGCTGCCTGACCACATGTTATTTGCTGTGGTGATCTTCAGTGGCCAGACTGAGGTACGTGAACATCTTCATGGCACACCTTCACAGCCAGGTTCTCCACCCAGGAGAATGACTTGGCAATACCTTGTCACAGTGTGGCAGCCCAGGTGGATTTTATCTACCCTGCCAGTCGGCCTGACTCCATCGCTGCAGCCACCCCCACCTTTGCCACCATCCATGGACTGGTATAAAATATTGGTCACTTCTCTTGATCAGCAATGTTTAAAGCCAGCTGGAGAGCTTTACTGTGAAATTGCTATGTGAGTATATAAAAACCTCCATTTATCACTATTTTAAAGCAGAGTAAAATTCTAAATATGTTCTCTGAGCTTTGATACGTTTCATACACTCTGTCTCCAAGTGATTAGCATCACAATCTGTACTTTGTGACAGTACAGTTATTTCTATTCTAGTCCAGATGATGGGCTTTTACCAAGCATTACTCAGGCTAGTCTGTGAAATTACTGTTTCTAAAACATTGGTACAAATTTCATTCCATCATTGCAGGATGTTGTGGGGACAAGTACTGGAAAGCAATGCTTTTTTTTTTTATTGTTTCCAAATACAAGAAAAAATCACACAGAGATATTTTATTCTTTTAAAAATACAGCAGGATGATGCATTTTAAGGGCCTATATTTTCATCTAGCTTAAGTTGCAGTATTTTATGTATTAGCCTTCCTAAAACAGAATCCAGAAACATGCTTAGTTTAGAAGTTCAAGAGGGACTACATCGCTTTGCACTGAAATAAATAAATAAAGTAGCAGCTTTCTGATTAAGAACAGGCCACTTGACAAGTAGTTAAGTCTCCTTGAGTTCCCTCCTCATTATTCCTGTAGATTTCAATCACAAAGAAACAAGGTTTTGTCCAGCACTCCAGATAAGGGTCTGTGAACTGAGTGGATGGGAGGATAAAATACTTTTCTTAGACCACTGAATCAGTTCAATATTTTTTCTCTTTCTTAACCTTTTTATTACCTCCCCTTTCACTTCATCTCTTCTGCTGTTTTTCTCCCAGACACTAGTCTCAGTTCTAACTTTAAAATCTTCATTTCAAACTCTTGACCTTTTGTTGTAATGCATTAATTGGGTTTATATTTAATCAGATTTGTAATGTTTTTTCTATGTATCATGTGATCTGTCCTTGCCAGCAGTGCCCATCCCCCACATTGAAATGTAACCTAACTCTGTTCCCCTCCCACATATCCCTGATTGGGTGGTGCCTCTGGGCCCTGCCTCTGGGCCCTGCCCCCTGGGGGAAAAGCCAAGGCAGGGGAGGGGCCAGGGCTCTCTGGCATGGGCGCGTCACCGGGAAAGGTCTCCAGCAAAGCAGAGCAGGACTTGAGAATAAAAGCTGTAAAATTCCACCCGGTGCCAGAGACCAGACTCTTACTTTTGCCATCAGCGGCCGTCTATTCTCGTGGGGAAAATTGCAACCTTTCTTTCTTCAAAAACCATGAAAGGCTCATTTCCTGTTGTAAATTCCCTTTTCTCTTTTAAGGAGATGTGATTAGGAGAGACACCAATTACAACTACTATGTACTAGAACACCTTTTAATTAAGCTGTTGTTATTAAGAGCAGATAATTGTGCAATACATTCACGATGTGCCCCTTCCCATTAACACATGTCAGCACGCACAGATGCATAATGACAATTATTAGTTGTCACCTGTTTTGAGCAACAGCTGACAGGCCAGCCATAGCTGATAACAGAAGCAGAGAGTCACAGTGTGGCTGCTAGATTGGTTTTCTCAAAGTCCTTCAAGAAGGTTCTTATTTCATCAGGTGTTTATGTAATTCTGAAGTACTTGTCTGTATAATACACCCACCACCTTAATGAATGTTCTCTGAGCTGCATAAACCCAGTGTTCATGTTGCTGTTTATTCCTGGCCTTGAGTATAGGCAGCAAACTATGGGTGTTCTGAATTCACCTGCACTTGTGGACTCAGCAGGGCTGTGAGTCTCCAGAGCTCATCAGGTATTAGACACATTTACAAGATGCCTCTCAGCATCTATTTTTCACTCTTCAGCCTGCTATTTTCTCACAGATATTTTTTCATCTGTTATCTATTGGCATCTGTAGAACTTGTTCGTCAAAACTCATAAAGACGGAAATTTTATGATGCCCACCCCCAGGACACCACTACTAATGTTTTTGAGAAGGTTTCAGTAAAACACAAGTGTTTCCATTATACTGAATCAAGTGTTTCCATTATACTGAACATTGCCATATGGGAAATATCTCCATTCTACCATATAGCATTACATAAGCTCCATTCTTAATAGTAGTGTGTGAGTTCACCTCACCATCAGGCTTCACCTATCACTCTTTTAACTTTCTTTCTTTTGACAACTGTTTTTAAAGCCCAACCAACAACAACAACAACAACAACAACAACAACAACAACAACAACAACAACAAAAAAAAAAAAAAAAAAAAAAAAAAAAAAAAAACACCACACCAAACACCCAATTTTTCCTGCTTGGTACAAAAGCCGTGAATTGCTGCAGTTTTCTTTGTCAAGGAAGGCAGAGAAAGGGAAAAATCCTTACTTTGCCATCAAACATTTTTACTTCATCATTATTTGACTATAGCACCGGTAAAAACCACATTCATATTAGTTATGAAAATTATTGAGCATGTGACAATATTCCAAGCACGAGTGTTGAGCTTTGCTTACCATAGGGGACAGATGTGCCTAACTAAAAGTGATGAACTGTCAGTAGTTTTGGCTTCTGTAGCAACATTTAAAATACCAGCCTATCATTGGGAAAACCTGTTTTGGAGGTTGTATAATAAATACAGGTTTCCTAGGGAAAACCATGTAAGCCTGAATTACCTGGAGATAGTCTTCAAGGTAAGCAGTTATATGTACTTATTTCTTGCCATATATTCACAGTGTAAAGTATCTTTTTATCTGTGTTTCCACCCACGGTTTACTCATCTTGTGCCCCCAGTTACTATGTATAAAGCAGGATCCCTAGCTACAACTCATTGCCCACTGCACACTGAAATATTTACACTCCCTTAATTTGTTAACAATATCAATGAACAAAAAAGATTGTCTACAAACGGATTCAATGTCATAGTACATCTAGGACAACATTATCATGAACACAATGCACTGTATCAGAAACTGATGGTTTGCTTTAAAGGTGAGTCTCCCTGCCAACTTAAGTCCCCCAAATGATGTTAATAATTATTCCTTAGGGAGGAATTCAGTTTATTACAGGGATTTTTCATTAGTTTTTCATGTTGATTCTACCTTTGATGAAAAACAATAATAAGTATAAAGAAAAAATTCTAGAGTTTTGCCAGGACTTTTTGAACCACTTCACCTTCCACTTGAAAACTGGATGCATATTTTTCCTCTGCTAGGAAGTCTATAAATATGTTGAGGACAAAGACAGGCACCCCTATTCTTTTATAGGTTTGTATCAGGAAGATGCTTTTCTTGGTTATTTTCATATTCAGTAAATAATCTAAGTGCAATGAAAAAATACAAATATGAAATGCACTCTGTTCTAGAAACACACATTTTTTGTTTCTAATATTGCTTACATGCTGTAAATCTTTCATTTCTATATTGCATGGCTACAGAAAAGCTAAAATAAAATTTTTACATACATAGATTTTAGCTGTCTCCAAGACTGATCTTTCTCCTAGATAAATTCAGTTTTACTTCAGCCATCAGCATTATTTATCTCTGAAATAGACAACTTTCTTAATTCAACACTCAGCAGTACTGTGGAAATATTGATCTGCAATCAACTGCTGACACAGTTATCTTTGCTTAAGCTGCATGTTTACTGAACTGCAGACACAGCAGTATTACAGGCATATATAAGAATTATTTCTACCACAAAGAAAAAAAAAATCATAGAAAACATTTAATCTAAATGGCCTTGTCTGTGTTTTCTTCTAACACTTATTTTTACCAAAGGTACTTTTAGGGTAAATAGATTGATTTTTTTTTTTTTCCCCCTCCCCTAATTTTTGTTTGGGGGTTATATTTGTTAGTTGTCTGGTTGGTTTGGGCAGTTTCTTTTGTTTTTAATTGAGAATTTTTTCTCCACTAATCTAATTTTAATTTTCCTTTAAGCAACGTAGTTGGTCAATAAAATTGAAATTACTCTAAAAAGCTATTTCCATTATCTTTACGGATGCTCTTTTGGCTGGGAATACCAACTTGCAGGGCTTTTAAAATATTTTTTGAAATTCAGGTTTGAGTAAACAGCCAAGTTGCTTGTCATCAGTACAGTCTGCTTGATTTTGACAGATTACACTATGAAAGACCAGACTTATATTTAATACATACCGCTCCATGGATAATTAGTGGAAGGTGTTCCTGTTTATTCCAGAGATTAATTGAATTTGATCACAAGTGTAGGTGCACAGAATGGGGAAAACTCTCTGTAATTTAGAAGGGATTCAAATCAAAAGAGGTCTGTTGAAATGATACCAAAGTGGACAGTCTTTTTAGACTATAGTCTTCACAATCCCATTATATGAACACAGAAATATAAAGTGCAAAATTTGGAATAACATCTAGTGGTAGTGAATGTTAAATATGCTTCAAAATTTGTCATCAAAGCAGGTAACTGTAGTTTGTAATTTAGCTGAGAATAATAATAATAATAATAATAAAAAGCCAAACACAAAATAAAAGAGCTGACTTTTGAAGAAGGAACTAATAATTGAATGCCTTGATCCCCAAAGTCAACTTTTCAAATTCAAATTGCTATTAACTGGGAAAGGTTTAATATATATGCGTGTGTGTGTATTTGTAAAGAATAATTAGCCACTGTAATGACTACAAACGACTTTGAAATTATGAATATTGCAGAAAACTTATTAAGAAATATTTATATTCAGTTTCTAGGATATTAATACATACATCATAAGTACATGATTATTCAATAATTCAGTATAGCATTTCTAATTGTCCTTGTCATCTTAGTTAGTTATATTTTTATTAGTATAACAAAAGTAACAGTAGTCAGTAATACCAGTCCAATAAGTGGAAAATACAAACATCATAACAAATAAACAAATAAACAAATGTACGACTCTCTTAAGTAGCACTCACCCCCCAAAAAATCTAAAAATCCTTACTGCGTAAAGTGCAACTGAAATAGAATTTTAGTACCTTAATCCCAGATTGTCATTCCAGAAAATGACTGCTAAGGAATTGTAGATAATTTTATTTAACTTCATACTCTAGATTTTGTAGTCTTTCAGAGCCACGTATACCACAAAGCTGACAGATCTAAGCTTTCAAGCCTTTTCAGAAACCTCGGGCTGTTCAGACATTTTCAGATCAGGCAGACACTGTACTGACAGGCCCAAGCTGATCTGATTTTTCAAAGACATCTGACATGCACATATCATCCATACAAGAAAAACACAGCAACCCCAAGGCCATTCTCATGCAAAATGACAGCCAGAGAGAGAGAGGTGATCACATTAAATAACAGCCTAATGTCTGAAGTAGTGTGGAAACTGTGGATCAGTTCTAACCTTGGCCATAAAAGTTTGAATTTGACATCTTCTGAGAGAAGGCTCAAGCCCCAAGGTTGGAGTACAAAAGATACACAGTCAAGGAAAAAGGATGGAAACAAAGAGAAGAGAATATAAATGTATAATATGAGAATATAAAAGTATGTTTTCTAAGTTTTAAACTATTGCCAACAAGTGGGAATCACAGTCCAAGGTAACTAGATATCATAATGCATTTTCTTAATGAATAATGAAAACCCACCATGTTAATATATTTTTATCTGGGAGATCACTTAAAATGCAATATTTATCCAAACTGGTATTTCCTTTTCTATACAGAACAGTCTCATTAAGAATAATTTAAAACAAAACAAAAACAACAAAACAACAACCCAAAAACCCAGGAAATAAAAAATCAGAAACAATCACGTTCCTAAAGAGGAAAGAACTCATCTTGCTTTGATACAGACTAATTTTTTACATAGATAAATCCCTGACAAAACTATATTTAGCGCTCTGATAAAATTGCAGTGCAAGCACAACTTATTTGTTTTAAAATAAGAGACACAAAATGAAAAATCTTGGAATGTGGGTGCTGTGATTAATACTAACTTAGCCAGGCTGTATAAAGCTGACAATATTCTTGAGTTTGTCCCTGGAACAGGAGGAAAAATACTTCTGAAGATGCATATAAATATGGCATATCAGTATTATGACTAGGCATGCATAAAATGAATGGAAGATATATAACTGTACCTAAATCATCCACTTGTCTTCAGATTAAAACCCTTTATTTTCATCATAATGTGAATTAAATTAGACATAGTAAATCTCAAGATGGTATAAAGCAGTACTGATAAATGCACCCAATTTTCTTATCTTGTCTATACCATCATTATGCTACTTCCAGCATGAAATAACATATATTGGATTAAATGAAGCTAAGGTATACACACAAAAAATATTAAACCCAAGTTGTTCAGTTAACAAATTTTTGGATGAAAGGTCTCAATTCCTCTTGAAAATGAATCTTCATTAAAAAAAAAAAAAAAAAAAAAAAAAAAGAAAATCCTCCTGCATGGTCATGAATTAGTAGTCATGAGTAAGTGATACAGGTACCCTTCTTCAACTGTTGATAAAATTCTTCTGACCTTATGATCTGTATGCTCTTGCACTTCACTCTGGATTATATGAATTTAGAAGTGTTGTACTGCATTAATTTGGTTTATATTGTATTTCATTTTTATATTGGGTTTCTTCTGTACCATCCTGTTCCCCTCGAAAATGTATCACGAGGTTTGTCCCTGCTCGGCAGTGCCCATTCTCCCACACTGGAATGTAACCCAACTCTGTTCCACTCCCACCTTGTCCCTGATTGAATAGAGGCTTGTCCCTGCCTCTGGGCCCGTCCCCCCTGGGAAACAGGCCTGAGACTGGTGGGGATCGCTCTCTTGTTCTGGGACCAGGACGGGGAAGGACTGAGATCCGGACTCTGCAGTGGCAGGACCCCAGAATAAAGCCGTGATTTCCCCCCTGGAGCAAAGAGCAGACTCTTTCCTTTTGCCATCGACGGATGCCTTCTCTCACTAAGGAAAATAAGTTTGCTTCTGGGTAGCTTTTAGGACCCTGAAGGAAGATTCCTTCTGAAGTGGTTTCTCTCTCAAGCTAGCTGAAACGGAGCACGGGCTCCAAAGGGAGAGAGAGAGCTGCTTCATAGAAGTACAAAAAGCACAATATCTGTAGGAATACTGTGGCTTGTTTCTCTCTCTTGGAGCCCTCCGGCTCCGTTCTTGCCTCGGCTAGCTCAAGACACAAACCACAGTTGGAAGGATTTTTCCTCAGGGCCCCAAAAACCCAGGAGTGGCTATGAACCTTCTCCTTTAGAGAGAGAGCAGGTCCCTGTCGATGGCAAAAGAAGGCCTGTACTTGATCCGGTGGGAAATCAGGGCTTTATTCAGTCTTTCTCCTCCCAATTTAACCACATACTGGTAAACCAAAGGTAATTAATCCCCAAAATTTCATAACTTTTAAAAAAATGCAACTTTCAAACGGTTTCTGACTACCATTTCAGACATCCATAGTACTATGAGGTTTGTCTTGAAGGTGTTTTCTGTACAATAACTATTTTCCACAGGACAGGTAATTATTTATTTATTTATCAGCCTCCTGACTTGAAAGAGAATAATGTTTACCTTAGAAAGAAAAAATAATCAATAAACTTTCTGCACACGTTCAATGAAGCCTGAGACTACTTGTCTCTGTAACAGCCTACCTTTTTTATATTTCCTCCTGTTTAAACGATGTATTCAATACCAAATTACGGAAAAAAATTTTTACCTTACTATTGCTGTGACTGCAACTAATTAACGTAAATCATAAGTCACACAAAAAGTGTTCACTGTGAGGTGTTTGTGGGTTTTTTTTGTTTTTTTTTGGGGGGGAGGGGTTGTTTGTTTGGTTTTTTGTGGGTTTTTTTGTTTTGGTTTGGGTTTTTGGGGTTTTTTTGTTTGTGTTTTTTTTTACTTTGGGATGATTTCTTAGAAGAAGGAAAATATATCAAAATATATTTAAATCATAATATTTCTCTTAACAACAAGTTTTCCATTGACCTGCTTACAAGTCCTGATCTAGTACATACTTGCTAATATGCTTCATTTACACTGCTGACCAACACTATTTGATATAATGTTCATAAATTCACCTGTGCTTAAGAAATTCTGTCACCACCAAAGCAGATGTAATGCACAAAATATATTTTATGTTCTGAATTTCTAGCTTGGGTGTAATTTATCATCTTTTGATGATTAACCTTTTTTAGGTAGTAATCAAAATCACTTATTTTAGCACATCTGAGCCTTAATCTATCAACACTGTGCTAATGCAGCCAAAAAAAAAAAAATCTGTCTAGGCTAAAATTACTTTCATTCTAGGATTATTTTGTCAATATTGTACAGCACACACGACTGTATCTTCTTTTTAAAATCTTTTAGAGTATTCCAAACACATAAGAGTGGTCATAATCTTTTCAGGTGTGTGAAAGAAAATAGCAATATAATTTATCAAAGCATAGTAACTTTGACACACGATTCTAACACACAAACAAGCATAGAAACCTTTCCTGAAGAAACTCTTATTTATTCATTTATGTAAAGAACTGCTGAAGCTGAATAAGGTTTCAAATGGCAGCCATGTCCATCAATCATTAAAAACCCAACACGACACACAAAGATCTGTGCATAACCACTCAAGGTAGCTTTCCACCAGATTTTAACTGCTTTGCTGTACAACAAAGAGGCAAGGCTGCCTGTGCCTTCTCAGCAAATGTCATTCTTTTCCAGACTGTAGGATGTCTTGTGAGATAACAGTCAGGTTTATACTGACATGCTAGTTTAAGCAAGGATTGATGACTTTCTTTTCTCTATCTTCCTGTCAATATATAATCATTTTTGTAACTTAATACAGGTTACTATGATATCCTACAGAGAAAATTCACCTCTATTACATGAATATTAAAATGATACTGATTCTAATTTTTCATTTCCAGAGGGGGTTATTTTTTTATTCATCCATGTTTTCAATTTCCTACTAAAATAGTAGCATGCAGTGCTAAAAAGGATACTTTAATAATTAGCTGAAAATATTCTGGTAAACTTGACTCTCAATTTATTTTGAGTGCTGGAGGGAATCATTAAAACCTATGCTGGAGGGCGATATCTCATAGAGTAGTAGCAGAGGTGACATAAAAGGGGTCAATGCCTTAAAGAGAAACAAAGAGAGCAAGACATTCAACGGGTGAATACACCTGCCTTAGTATAAAGGGGAAGGCTTTATTTACAGTTGTTCAGGCGTCCCGGACCTGTAGTAAAGAGACTGTGCAAAGCTGACATGCTGTCCTGGTTACCCTAGGGTCTTCATACCATTCAGTAAACAAGATATTTTCTAAAAAAAAAAAAAAAAAAAAAAAAAGTATTTTTGTTTTGTATTTGGATTCTGCAGTTTAGACTTGCTTCTTTGAGCATCTCTGAACTGAACCTAAACAAAGGTTACCCAAATAAAAAAAAATTAAAGGTTTGTCATGACTCACAGCAAGGAAATTTCATCTCAGCTCCACAATCAAACCAACAAACCTCATCATGAAGATCAGAAATTCAAATATTAAATGGATTGAAAGTTCAGGTCTATATATTGAGATATTTGCTGTCAAGACAAGGACAAAACCTTTACTTTTGGAACAGTTGAAATTATTAAGCATTCTTCAAGTTAAAATAGTGCCAGGATTTTAGATAGTGATCTTTACAAATGAACACAGCTTTAGATGGCTGGGAACAACTGACTGATACGAACAAGATTCTAAAAGTAAAATTTAATCTGAAAAGTAAAATATCTTCAATTAGGAGTAGGAAAGAGTACTAACATTGAAAACACTTAATGAGTAGTGAAATGACAAGCAATATATACACACACGAACACTGTTATCCAGAAGAAAAATGTTATTACCAAGATAAGAAGATACTACAACTTGATCAGGATACTGACAAGTGTAGACAGGATAATGTATTTACAATACATGTAACTCTCAACACTTTTTCTAGTTTGCTCTAGGAATATCTAACACACTGTATATTTTTAGCAAGCTATAAATCTTGGATTGATAGTTCAAATTCAAGAGAATCCAGATTTTTTCTGATACCTTCATTTTCAAAACTGGTTTTGCAGTGAAAAATCTTGATTCTGTTGCACGCGTCCATGTACCAAATGTAAGTCCCATATAAACTTTCCTTTAGCTCTATTTGCATCAAGTCTTCCTTCTTTATCACAAAATTTCAACAGTGATTTAGAAGAAATCTGCTATGATGGCTAGCCATTACCATACATTTAATGGAAGAATAGAAAAAAGTATAGACTAAGAGGTCTGGTCACAAAAGCCAGTGGGAAATATCTATTATTTGCCTAGATTTGTGAGGCTTATTAGCAAACCTTGCTCAGTTTGCTACTTTCAAGCTGATCACAAGACAAAATTTACATCTGTCTAAGGGTGAATTCATACCAGAAATTATGTATTTTTAACTAACTTGCCAGATAATGGCTATTGTTCTCTGTTACAAACACACCAACATCTAAAGGGCTGCAGTGAACTGTTTCATAGTGCAGAGACCAGTTGACTTAGAATTACCTTTATCCATGTTATTCAACTCTCCTGCCTTTCCAAAACTGGGGTTTTCATCAAAAAATTCATTGAAAATGGCCCTTGCCTTATGCTAGCTCCTAAATTTTGCTTATAGTTTATTTGGGAGCTGCTGTTTGACCTGGGACAAAATGTGTAACCATCCTTCTAATGGTATAAAAATACAGATTGTTGAGATTAAGAGCTTTAGGAATGAAAATTTGGCACACTTTTCTGGTCTACTGCGACTAAGTTTCTGGTCCTTGCTACAGATAACAGAGGAGTGTTTTATTCACATATATGAAATACTTAACTCTTGAAGACTTAACTACAACACTACTCTTTTTTATACCCTTAAGATAGCGGCGCAGAAAGCATATCTTAAAAATCCCTTCATTTCTGAAAGTAGAATAATAATGTACTTGTCAAGGCATTTATTTAAAGGCCTGTCACTCTGAAAATTACACTTGGAGCAAACCTATTTAGGACAAAAATAGGGCACAGTTTTTCTACAAAGACCAAGTGAAAGCACAATGTAAAACAATTCAGAAAACAGTATATAAAAATGAAAATAGAATCAGTCATTCATGCATCTACACACATGTATAAGAATATTTATGCATTTAGAGTAGTAGTTTTTTTATACTATTTCATTGTTTTGAAACTGTCAAAGGTCTCATGTAAACATGGGACAGAGAATACAATTTTATTGACATCACTTTCCAAAATGTTAATTTTGGTGTATTTTTCCACATGTAACACATGCGAAAGTTTCATCTGTTTCTGTTCATATGAAGTTTTAAAAACATTGGGAATAATAATTCTTAAATTTAATGGATTGTTAAAACATGTCATATTTAATACCTCTTAGTTTGTACTCATGTATTAAGTTGTATTTAAAGATTTCTCATGGAGTGAACTCAATATTATTATATTTATCTAGCTATCTAGAATGCCTGGATAGAAGGTTAGTTGTAGAAAACCCAGCTATACAGAAGATACAAGAAAAAATTCTGCATGTAGTGTTTTCTACATCTTGATTCAGTTCAAATATGACTCAACATGTCCGGTAAGAAAGAGAAATGTATTACTCTCCATTTAAAAAAGTCAAAAATTACTTCAATTTCAGTTTTCCACTTCTAATTAAAAAAGAGTGAAATGTCAGGAAAATTAAAATTTGGAGGTGACTTCAAAGTCCTGCTCATGACATGAGCATTGAATTCAGGACATCTTTCTCATGACGTTGGTTCATTCAAGTTTTGGGATTTAATTATCCTCATGTTTTCCCCCTGCCACCCTTTCTATCAAGCCCCAGATTACCTCATTATTTTTAAATTATTTTTAAAAATAATTTTATTCAAATGGTCATTCTCAGTTACCCTCCAGTTTCAGTACACTGGATACATACAAGGAGTATGTAAAATCCTAGAGTCTAACGATATCATAGAAGCCAAACAGTGAAACAATATTACTCCATTTTTCTCTTAGGCAATACTTTGCTTGTTTATGTATTCATAAAAAAAAACCCCCACCCCTCTAGAATATACTTGCATGGGTCAAACATACCAGGAAATAAAAATTCATCCCCAACATTTCCTCCCACACATTCCCCACAAATATTTTCACTCTAAGCAAAGTCATCACATAAGCAACTAATCATTTTAAGTATTGAAGTAACACGTTGAGTAAGCCTGAATGAGATTTTTATGTCATCATGTTTTGATCTTACGCATAACTTAGCTTCTGAGAATTAGTTCTTGTTTCAAATGCAGCTATGTATTGAGCCTGACTAAAGCTGTCAAAGATGGGGAGTTCCATACAAGGTGTTGTAAAGTGTTCCAGTGTTTTAGGCTACCTGAAAATGCTGCCCAGGATTTTGTGTTGAATGACACAAATATCTTTTTAGACACAAATATCTTTTTAGACCATTTTCAGCCTTCTAGCTGTCATACTTTTCAAAAATACTCCTCAGGCAAATTTCTTATTTTCTGAAATTAAGTAATTCCATATATCTATTGTCTTTTGACTATAGAGATTGAACTCCTAAAGTCTTTCTCGTGAGTCTGTAATATTTCTGAAATTTTAAATTATTAAGTTTTCCCATCCTTTTATATTTCCTTGTGAAATATAAAAGTGGATTCAGAGACAGGATAAATGTATAAGTTAAAGAATCTGCCAGTTATATTTGTTTCTTTGTGGGTTTCTCTTTTTGTCTATTCAAAAATCACATTGTCTCTCCATTCATTTTTTTAATCAGAAGTCATATTACAAGTCATATCATAAGTCATATTTATCACAATCTTTTAGCCAACTTATCTCCATTCTTGAGTGTAACTTTATTTTGATAGACTGCAAACTACAGTGGAAAACTTTACAACCTCACAGATTACGTTCTCTCAGAATTATTCATTTCTCTAATTCTTGTATAATAGTCTGTTTGTGTATTTGCTTACTGTAATACACTTATCATTCTGCAAATAAAACATATTAAAATAGGCTATAGTTAAATATGGAATTTGCTTAAACATCTAGAAATTTCATTATGTCAATAATGTGTAGGCCGCTGCTTAAGATAATATATTATCTAAACGATAAGTTTAAAACACTCTGATTAACTTAATGGATAGTAAGAGAGAAATGATACTCTATATTTTACATACCTTAATTTAATAATGTCAAGGGCTTTTTAAATGAAGCTCAGGAGTCTGTTTATTTCTCCCTATTCAGAAAGCCACTATGGCTGTTTTCCAGTATGTGGCAGTATTTTTTTTTTTCATTATGTTCACACATTAATGTCTTCATGCTGCTTTCTTTGGCTGACTTGAACCCACAAGCCACAGTATTGCTTGTTTTGATGGAAAATGACTATCACCAATATGAGGATCAACTCTTCTCTCTGTTCTTTTTCTGCCCTTTGGTTGTAGATATTTGTCAGTATTAGAGGATCCAATAACAAAATTTTAAACAGTAATAACTATAGCAAGTATGAGCATGTTCTAATGAAATCTACATGGTAGCTACTATGTGAAATATGTTACACAGGAATAGCTTCTCCACTGGAAAGGATATTCAGTAGGAGATACTTGCCTGGGGAATGGTATTGGATTGGTCAAGGGGGAATGCTCTCTTTTTCTCTTTCCTCCCTCTCTCTCATCTTTTATTTTTCCACAGAAGTAACTTTCACCATTAGAGTGGATTTGTGCCATCAGCTGCAGACTCTGTAAATTCTTGTGTATGTGAGCTGGTCTTAACAGCCACTGTGTAAAACAAAAACTTTCCAAGAACAGCAAATAATCCTCGTAGAACAGAAGCTACAGCAAATATGATAGAACCAAATTAATGTTTCAAATTTGTTCCTAATCAAAATAAACATGAAAAGAAATCAATGAAATGGAAAAGAATTAGACAAAAGTAACTTCAGTTATGGCACAAGTGAGCAAGTTGGATGAAAATTTATATTGTGCTGAAATACCAAAGATCAGAGGAAAATTAATAGTGATGCTGTTGTTCATGCTCTGTGCAAAGGAGATGCATATGTGCATTCAAATTGCAAATATAATTCCTATAGTGAGGACATCACCAATCTCAAGGACCTGAGGTTATGGGGGTTTTTTGTGCCCACACTGCTAGCCACATGCTAGCACATGGAGTACTTGACATAGTTTCTCCTTTAAGATTACATATTTCTCTAAGTTTACTAAGACAAAAATACTATTTTTACGTAAGCATTTCATTAGGTAATGAAAAAATAAATGAAAACAGTTGAAGAGTATTTTATAACACACCGAAGTGTCATTTTTTTATCATAATGCTGACAATATGCATCACAGGTCCTGGAGTGTGAGAGCATACTGGTTGTTCCAAGATTTCAGTGGTTTTGTGGGAATAGTCAGTTAAAACAAAACTTTGTTTCATTCACTCCATATCTTGTTAGTAGTTCACAAAATAAGAAATTCCCTGGACTATGCACACAAGATCATAGAGACACTTATTTGGACCTGTCCATGCAGAATGCGGCAGGAAAGCTAATAATGAAAGATAGACAAAGTCAGATTTCTAATATATGAGCTCTCTCCATGGCAAAGTTTTTTTAGCAGTACAGAAAACCCCATAAATTCTAATCTAGTAAGTCACAGGAAAGAGAAGTAGATCACACAAAACAGATGGGAAAGAAATGTGCTGGCAGCTGATGTGTTATTTCAGATATAAAAGAGAAGATGATGGGAACAAAAGTTAGGGAAGCAATAATGTGTCAGAGGCTGGCAAGAGCTCTGTACATCCACATTCCATGGTATGAGGAGGGAGCACTGCTACGGTCAATCCTAGTGGAAAAGAACTAAACTCCTATGCCATCTTGGAGTATCTTCCCTGTCTTTGGTATCTTTTGGAAGACGTGTTTGGGGAGTTAGTGGTCTTGAGCAAAGCCTGAAAGTCATTTTAGTCCAGTGCCAGTGGGTGACACAGCCATTGGCCCCAGGTATATTACAATAAATGGAAACTTTGGTTAAACTTCCTAGCTAGATCGGCTCTAGTGGGCATTAAGAAGGAGATAGCTCTTCTAGCTGCAAAACAAAAAACAAACAAAAAAAAACCCCAACCAACCAACCAAACAAAAAAACCCCAAACCCATAAAAACAACAAAAACACACCAAAACCAACCAAACAAAACCAAACCAAAAAACAAACAAACAAACAAACAAAAAAAACCCCAGCAAACCAAAAACCTGATAGTTTTGCAAAGGGCAAGGAAGATGATCCAGGGTGGAATCTGTGCAGCATGAAGTAGATGTCTACTAAAGGAACTAGGGTTTTTTTGCAGACGACATATGATAACAGAAGACTGAATTGTCTTCTGTATTTCCTCAAACAATATTTTTGAGCACATTTTAACAGTTCATACAATCCAATTTGCAAGAAAAAAGAAACTTAGGGACCAAAATAAGACACAAGTTTGACCAGAATGTTTGGAAAAGGAAATAAAATTGAGAGCTGGTTTCTTGAAAAGAAGGTAAACTAGCAAGAACAATGGATTTCAAACAATATAATCTGCTGTTTGAGTAAATTTCAAAACTTACAGATAGAATATCAGCCCTCAAATAAAGCCCACTGAAGTCAAACATTCATCCTTAAGATCAAAGATTAATGATCACTAATAAAGTAGCTCTTTAAGTACAGTTTGACAGAGCAACTTGACATTGATAACAGAAGATACTGAACTTGACTCCCTTCTTTGCAGCTGTCTTATTGTTTATGTTTATCTAAGTGATAATAGGTATCACATGTATTTAATGATAAAGTCTGGAGTTCAAGATGGTGGACAAGAATAACAGATGAGTCCTGAATTACAGAAAATTGCAAATTCCATTGTCATAAAACTTAGGATCTAGCTCCTAGCAGATCAGAATCTTAATTAGAGGGCTATAAAGAGGGAAACAGACTAATAACGTAATCAGTATAATCAATATACATTATCAATGTATGAGAAATAATAAGTCTTCATACAATAGGTTATGCTATATAATAGTTATTTATGGTGCTTTTCAGTCCACAGAAATTTGACAATTTCAGTTGTGTTATTTGAAGCTGTATTTACAAACTTAGCAAGATTATAGGGTCTACTTGTAACATAAAAAGACATTGTGCCTTCTGCCGTAAAGAGCTTTTTGGACTTTAAATTCAAATTCAAGTGCTTTTTATAAAACCAATTATGTGTGCTTTTGAATTTTGAGTTTAGAACATGCATCAAGTGGGTATAAGAGACAAAATTACTCTCATGAAACGTGAATACTTTTCTTGGAGGATACTGAAGCTTTTCTCATAGGGATTTTTTAGCTTTTCATTTACTGTCAGGGTACTGAATTTTCTAGGCAACAATGTACATTAAAATAATGCTACTATTAATTATGTAAGATATATATTGCTGTTTCTTAATATCTTCAACTACTTTTTTAGAATTAAAATAATATCTTTAAAGGGACAAAGACAAAGAAAATGTTAAAAAAATAAAAAAAAATAGATTTATTTATTTTAAAAAATACAATATTTTATATGTTTGTGTCTAGAGTAGACTTCCAGTATCCAAAAGTAATATCTTAATGAGTCATCCAGTGAAACTTGTTGTGGGGCCATTCAAACTGTGAATAATGCGCTTTTACATCATATACTTGGATGTGCATTTATCATATTCCAAGGCACTGCACATAATAAAGCAATACATACATGATTTCATCATAATTAAATATCAGCTCTCATATTCCTGGAGTCTTCACCAATCACGATAGCACTGTGCTTATTTTGGTGGTTTCTTCTCTGTCCATAGTTCATAATTTGTTCTCCATTATTTTTATATGGTGAACTGGGTTATAGAAGAAATCTAACATCAGGTTGGTTTTTACTGTTAGCATAGTATTCAACAAACCATTAATCTCTTTGTAGCTAACTCATTCATCTGTAAAATATGTTCAGTAGTGACCTATATTCATGAGAGTTAAAAAAATAGAGTCAAATTTTTAGGTAATTGCAGTTTTTAGGGACTGAAAGATGTAATTCCATCATTATGAAATTCCAATAGGAATTTTATAAAACTGAAATATCCTCCACTAATACAGCATTATTTTCCCCTCAAGGTCTTTCAGAAAGTTTGAAGGTGGAAGGATATACATACAACATCCCTTCAAAAACTATTAATTAAAAAAAGAATATAAATTTGTGATTTTATATATATCT
The DNA here is from genome assembly GCF_015227805.2 of Hirundo rustica. NCBI lineage: Eukaryota > Metazoa > Chordata > Aves > Passeriformes > Hirundinidae > Hirundo > Hirundo rustica. The sequence goes on along the minus strand of NC_053451.1, from coordinate 70,890,265 downwards.
ATATAAATATTTATATTTATATATATATATATATAAATAAATAAAAGAAAAGTCACTTTTACTGATACATAAAGTGCCTGTATTTAAACTGGAAGGGATATTTTACTTACTGTAGGACCACAACATACACCTGAAGAGAAGGCAGTGATTTTAGTTTCTAAGTTGTCTTATTAAAACACTGAGATGAAAGGTCCCAGACATCTTTGAGTTACTTGCAAGTGTAGCAACAAAGGCAGTATAAAATATATGAATGATGACTTTGCACAAATTTGGAAAATTTCACTCCATTCCTTCTTTCACTGAAGTAAATATACAGAATGAATTGGTAAATAAAATTATGAAGTTACTGGATTACTTTTTTGTTTGCTTTGGCTTGATTTCCATCTCTGTAAAGCAGACAAACAAACAAACAAACACTTAACATCAAATCTGGAAAATATTCTTGATGTAAAAAAAAAAATTCATTGTGCTTTGCAACTTCTAGCTTCTTAAAAGAAAGTTAAACTATATGGTAGCTTGTTTGCTCCATGAAGTTTAATATTAACACTATAGGCAAAATCTCTGCATTTATCATTCATACGTGTAAAACTTTAATTCCTTCTATAACAGAATTCATATTCTGTTGAAAGATCTTCAGTGTGTCATAATAGCTCCCTGAAGATATAGCATTTTTTTTCCTTGTTAGCACAGAAAAACTCTGTGAATACTTTATGCTTTGCTATATTGTTGCCCTAGGTATAGTAGGATTCTATTTTCCTCTAATATTATAAAATATCCTTTTCATTTTCTTTAAAAGCAAGACGCTAAGAAATTTTCCTTTCGGAAAATATTTACCTTCAAAATAGCATCCTGTATCAGTCACCGTCACTAGGGAATGCAAGTACTTGATGAGATTTGAAAAATATGACTATTAAAATTCAATATCTATTTTAACATAAAGTTTAGCAATGCAAAATTTGAAAACTAGTGGGTTTTTTGTTTTTTTTTT